>NW_020867824.1:0-27413 GCF_003369695.1 Bos indicus x Bos taurus
GCACTGAACACGTGCCTGATAATGCACTGATTATGTGGCTGATCATGCACTGATCACGAAGCTGATCATACACTGATCACGTGACTGTGCATGCACTGATCACGTGGCTGATCATGCACTGATCACCTGGCTGATCATGCACTGATAACTTTGCTATCATACATTTATCACGTGACTGATCATGCACACTTGAGTGCCTGGTCATGCACTGTTCACTTTGGAGATCATGCACTTATCACGAAGCTGATCATAGACTGATCACGTGACTGATCATGCAATGGTCACGTGGCTGAACATGCACTGATCACGTGGGTGATCATGCACTGATCACATGGCTGAACATGCAATGATCACGTGGGAGATCATGCATTGATCACGTGGCTGATCATGCACTGATCACCTGGCTGATCATGCACTGATCACCTGACTGTACATGCACTGATCACGTGGCTGAACATGCAATGATCACGTGGGAGATCATGCATTGATCACGTGGCTGATCATGCCCTCTTCACGTGCCTGATAATGAACTGATCACGTGGCTGACCATGCACTGATCATGAAGCTGATCATACACTGATCACCTGACTATGCATGCACTTATCTCGTGGCTGAACATGCAATGTTCACGTGGGAGATAATGCACTTATCACGTGGCTGATCATTCACTCTTCACTTGCCTGATCATGCACTGATCACGTGGCTTAACATGCACTGATCACGAAGCTGATCATACACTGATCACGTGACTGTGCATGCACTGATCATGTGGCTGAACATGCAATGATCACGTGGCTGATCATGCACTTATCACGAAGCTGATCATACACTGATCACGTGACTGTGCATGCACTGATCACGTGACTGAACATGCAATGATCACGTGGCTGATCATGCAATGATTACGTGGCTGATCATGCGGTGATCACGTAGCTATCATGCACTGATCACATGGCTATCATGCACTGATTCCATGGCTCATCATGCACTGATACGTGATTGATCATGCAGGGGTCACGTGGCTATCATGCACTGTTCAAGTGGCTGATCATACCCTGATCATGTGACTGATCATGCACTGATCACATGCCTGATCATGAACTGATCACGTGCCTGATCATGCACTTATCACGTGATTGGTCATGCACTCATCACATGCCTGATCAGGCACTGATCACGTGGCTGAGCATGCATTGATCATGAAGCTGATCATACACTGGTCACGTGACTGCGCATGCACTGATCACGTGGCTGATCATACAGTGATCACGTGGTTGATCATGCACTGATTTCGTAGCTGATCATGCACTGATCACGTAGCCATCATGCAATGTTCACATGGCTAACATGCACTGATCATGAGGCTGTTCATGCACTCATCACATGTCTGATCATACACTGATCACATGACTGATAATGCACTGATCACATGCCTGATCAGTAACTGATCACGTTCCTGATCATGCACTTATCACGTGCCTGATCATGCACTCATCAACTGCCTGATTGTGCACAGATCACGTGGCTGATCATGCACTGATCACGAAGCTGATCATACACTGGTCACGTGACTGTGCATGCACTGATCACGTGGCTGATCATACAGTGATAACGTGGCTGATCATGCACTGATCCCATGGCTCATCATGCACTAATCACGTGACTGATCATGCAGGGGTCACGTGGCTATCATGCACTTATCACGTGCCGGATCATGCACTGATCACGTGTCTGATCATGCACTGATCACGTGACTGTGCATGCACTGATCACGTGGCTGATCATACAGTGATCACGTGGCTGATCATGCACTTATACCATTTCTCATCATGCACTGATCATGTGACTGATCATACACTGGTTACTTGGCTATCATGCACTGATCACGTGGATAACATGCACAGATCCCATGGCTCATCATGCACTGATCACATGACTGATCATGCACTGATCATGAAGCTGATCATACACTGATCACGTGACTGTGCATGCACTGATCACGTGGCTGATCATGCCCTGATCATGAAGCTGATCATACACTGATCACGTGACTGTGCATGCACTGATCACGTGGCTGATCATGCACTGATCATGAAGCTGATCATACACTGATCACGTGACTGTGCATGGACTGATCACGTGGCTGATCATGCACTGATCATGAAGCTGATCATACACTGATCAGGTGACTTTGCATGCACTGATCACGTGGCTGATTTTCCACTGATCAAGAAGCTGATCATACACTGCTCACGTGACTCTGTATGCACTGATCACGTGGCTGATCATGCACTGATCACGTGACTGATCATGCAGGGGTCACGTGGCTTTCATGCACTAATCACGTGGCTGATCATACACTGATGAAGTGACTGATCATGCATTGATCACATACCTGATCATTAACTGATCACGTGCCTAATCTTGCACGGATCACGTGGCTGTTAATGCACTGATGACGAAGCTGATCATACCTTGATCACGTGACTGTGCATGCACTGATCACGTGGCTGAACATGCAATGATCACGTGGCTGATCATGCACTGATCACGTGGCTGATCATGCACTGATCACTTTGGAGATCATGCACTGATCACGTGGCTGATAATGAAATCTTCACCTGCCTGATCATGCACTGATCACGTGGCTGACCATGCACTGATGACGAAGCTGATCATGCACTGATCACGTGGCTGATCATGCACTGATCACGTGGGAGATCATGCACTGATCATGTGGCTTATCAGGCACTCTTCATATGCCTGATGATGCCCTGATCACGTGGCTGACCATGCACTGATCACGAAGCTGATCATACACTGATCACGTGACTGTGCATGCACTGACCCCGTGGCTGATCATGCACTGATCACATGGTTGATCATGCCCTGATCACATGGCTGATAATACACTGATCACGTCCTGATCATGCACTAATCACGTAGCGGATCATGCACTGATCACGCGGCTGATCATACACTGATCATGAGGCTGTTCATGCACTCATCACGTGTCAGATCATACACTGATCACATTACTGAAAATGCACTGATCACCTGCCTGATCATGCACTGATCACGTGGCTCATCATGCACTGATCACGAAGCTGATCATACACTGATCACGTGACTGTGCATGCACTGATCACATGTCTGATCATACACTGATCAGGAGACTGCACATGCACTGATCACGTGGCTGATCATGAACTGATCACGAAGCTGATCATACACTGATCACGTGACTGTGGATGCACTGATCACGTGGCTGAACATGCAAAGATCACGTGGCTGATCATACACAGATCACGTGGCCGATCATGCACTGATAACCTTGCTATCATACACTGATCACGTGACTGATCATGCACTCTTCACGTGCCTGATCTTGCACGGATCACGTGGCTAATCATGCACTGATCACGTGGCTGATGATGCACTGATGACGAAGCTGATCATACCCTGATCACGTGACTGTGCATGCACTGATCAGGTGGCTGAACATGAAATGATCACGTGGCTGATCATGCATGATCACGTGGCTGATCATGCACTGATCACTTTGGAGATCATGCACTGATCACGTGGCTGATCATGCACTCTTCACGTGCCTGATCATGCACTGATCACGTGGCTGATCATACACTGATCATTAGGCTGTTCATGCACTCATCACGTGCCTGATCATACACTGATCACATTACTGATAATGCACTGAACACGTGCCTGCTAATGCAGTGATCACGTGGCTCATCATGCACTGATCACGAAGCTGATCATACACTGATTACGTGACTGTGCATGCACTGATCACTTGGCTGATCTTGCACTGTTCATGTGGCTGATCATGCACTGATCACGTGGTTGATCATACACTGATCACGTGGCTGATCATGAACTAATCACGAAGCTGATCATGCACTGATCACGTGACAGTGCATGCACTGATAACGTGGCTGATCATACACTGATCACGTGCCAGATCATACACTTATCACGAGACTGCACATGCACTGATCACGTGGCTGATCATGCACTGATCATGAAGCTGATCATACACTGATCACGGGACTGTGCATGCACTGATCATGTGGTTGATCCTGCACTGAGCACCTGGCTGATCATGCACTGATAACCATGCTATCACACACTGATCACGTGACTGATCATGCCCTCTTCACGTGCCTGATGATGAACTGATCACGTGGCTGACCATGCACTGATCACGAAGCTGATCATACACTGATCACCTGACTGTGCATGCACTGATCACGTGGCTGAACATGCAATGATCACGTGGGAGATCATCCACTGATCACGTGGCTGATCATCCAAACTTCACTTGCCTGATCATGCACTGATCACGTGGCTGACCATGCACTGATCACGAAGCTGATCATACACTGATCACCTGACTGTGCATGCACTGATCACGTGGCTGAACATGGAATAATCACGTGGCTGATCATGCACTGATCACGAAGTTGGTCATACACTGATCACGTGATTGTCCAGGCACTGATCACGTGGCTGATCATGCACTGATCACGTGCGTGATTATACACTGATCACGAGACTGCACATGCACTGATCACCTTCCTGATCATTCACTCTTCACTTGCCTGATCATGCACTGATCACGTGGCTGACCATGCACTGATCACGAAACTGATCATACACTGATCACGTGACTGTGCATGCACTGATCACGTGGCTGAACATGCAATGATCACGTGGGAGATCATGCACTGATCACGAAGTTGATCATACACTGATCACGTGACTCTGCATGCACTGATCACGTGACTGAACATGCAATGATCACGTGGCTGATCATGCACTGATTACGTGGCTGATCATGCGCTGATCACCTAGCTATCATGCACTGATCACAAGGCTATCATGCACTGATCCCATGGCTCATCATGCACTGATACGTGATTGATCATTCAGGGGTCACATGGCTATCATGCACTGTTCACGTGGCTGATCATACCCTGATCATGTGACTGATCATGCACTCATCACATGCCTGATCATGCACTGATCACGTGGCTGATCATGCACTGATCACGAAGCTGATCATACACTGGTCACGTGACTGTGCATGCACTGATCACGTGGCTGATCATACAGTGATCACGTGGCTGATCATGCACTGATTACATGGCTGATAATGCACTGATCACGTAGCTATCATGCACTGATCACGTGGCTATCATGCACTGATCATGTGGTTGAACATGCACTGAAAACGAAGCTGATCATACACGGATCATGGGACCATGCATGCACTGATCACGTGGCTGATCATGCACTGATCACGTGACTGTGGAGGCACTGATCACGTGGCTGAATATGTACTGTTCACGAAGCTTATCATACACTGATGACGTGGCTGACCATGCACTGATCACGAAGCTGATCATACACTGATCACGTGTCTGTGCATGCACTGATCACGTGGCTGAACATGGAATGATCACGTGGCTGATCATGCAATGATTACGAAGCTGACCATACACTGGTCACGTGACTGTGCATGCACTGATCACGTGGCTGATCATACAGTGATCACGTGGCTGATCATTCACTGATTACATGGCTGAACATGCACTGATCACGTAGCTATCATGCACTGAAAACATTTATATCAAGCAATGATCATGCGGCTGATCATACACTGATCATGAGGCTGTTGTGCACTGATCACGTGGCTGATCATGCAATGATCACGAAGCTGATCATACACTAACATGAGTGTGCATGCACTGATCACATGGCTGATCATGCACTGATCACGTGGGTGATCATGCACTCTTCACGTGGCAGATCATGCAGTGATCACGTGGCTGATCATGCACTGATCACGAAGCTGATCATACACTAATCCCGTGCCTGATCATGCACTGATCACGTGGTTGATCATGCACTGATCACGAAGCTGATCATACACTAATCCCGTGCCTGATCATGCACTGATCACGTGGCCGATCATGCACTGATCACAAAGCTGATCATACACTAATCCTGTGACTGTGCATGCACTGATCACATGGCTGATCATGCACTGATCACGTGGGTTATCATGAACTGATCTCATGGCTGATCATACACTGATTACGAGCTGTTCATTAACTGATCACGAAGCTGATCATACACTGACCACGTGACTGTGGATGCACTGATCACGTGGCTGAACATGCAAAGATCACGTGGCTGATCATGCACTGATCACGTGGCTGATCGTGCACTGATCATGTGGGAGATCATGCACTGATCACGTGGCTGATCATGCACTCTTCACATACCTGATCATGCACTGATCACGTAGCTGACCATGCACTGATCACGAAGCTAATCATACACTGATCACGTGTCTGTGCATGCACTGAACCCGTGGCTGAACATGCAATGATTACGTGGCTGATCATGCACTGATCTCGAAGCTGATCATACAATGGACACGTGACTGTGCATGCACTGATCACGAGGCTGATCATACAGTGATCACGTGGCTGATCATGCACTGATTACATGGCTGATCATGCACTGATCACGTACCTATCATGCACTGATAACATGGCTATCAAGCACTGATCACGTGGCTGATCATACACTGATCATGAGGCTGTTCATGCACTCATCATGTGTCTGATTATACACTGATCACATTACTGATAATGTGCTGAACACGTGCCTGATCATGCACTGATTACGTGGCTAATCATGCACTGATCACGAAGCTGATCATACACTGATCACGTGACTGTGCATGCACTGATCACGTGGCTGATCATGCTCTGATACCGTGACTGAGCATGGACTGATCACATGACTATCATGTAGTGATCACGTGACTTAATGGCGCTGATCATGTGACTGATCATGTGCTGATCATGTTTGCTGTCATACACTGATCATGTGCCTCTGGAGGCAATAAACAAAGAGCTGAGTAGGCAGGAATCAAACAGTCAGCAGGCAGTAATCATGGAACTCAGCTCTGAGGAATCATGCTGCTCAGCTAGCAATAATCAAGCAGCTGAGCAGGCAGGAATTATGCAGCACAGCTGGCAATTGTCAAGCAGATGACAGGCAGGAATCGTGCAGCTCAGCTGGCAATTGTCAAGCAGATGAGCAGACAGTAATCACGCAGCTCAGCAAGCCCTGATCACCTGACTGAGCATGCACTGTTCAAGTGACTGATCATACACTGATCACGTGATTGATCATGCACTGATCACTTGGATATCATGCACTGATCACGTGGCTGATCATACACTGTTCACGTGTCTGACCATGAACTGCTCACGTGGCTGAGCGTACACTGATCACGTGGCTGAACATGCACTGTTCACGTGGCTCATCACACACCTGTCACGTGGCTGATCATGCAATGATCATGTAGCTACCATGTTCCGGTCACATGACTGATCATACACCCATCAGGTGACTGATCATGCACTGATCACGTGGCTATCATGCACTGTTCACGTGGCTGATCATACACTGATCACCTGCCTGGTCATGCACAGATCACGTGACTAATCATGAACTGATCACGTAGCTATCATGCCCTGATCACGTGGCTATCATACAATGATCACGTGGCTATCATGCACTGATCACGTGGCTGATCATGCACTGATACCGTGACTGAGCATGGACTGATCACATGACTATCATGTAGTGATCACGTGACTTAATGGCGCTGATCATGTGACTGATCATGCGCTGATCATGTTTGCTATCATACACTGATCATGTGCCTCTGGAGGCAATAAACAAAGAGCTGAGTAGGCACGAATCAAACAGTGAGCAGGCAATAATCATGGAACTCAGGTGTGAGGAATCTTGCTGCTCAGCTAGCAATAATCAAGCAGCTGAGCAGGCAGGAATTATGCAGCACAGCTGGCAATTGTCAAGCAGATGACAGGCAGGAATCACGCAGCTCAGCAGGCCCTGATCATGTGACTGAGCATGCACTGTTCACGTGGCTGATCATACACTGATCACGTGATTGATCATGCAATGATCACTTGGATATCATGCACTTATCACGTGGCTTATCATACACTGTTCTCGTGTCTGACCATGCACTGCTCACGTGGCTGATAATACACTGCTCACGTAACTGATCATGCACTGATCACGTGGCTATCATGCGCTGATCACGTGGCTGAACATGCACTGTTCACAGGGCTGATCACACACCTGTCACGTGGCTGATCATGCAATGATCATGTAGCAACCATGTACTGGTCATGTGACTGATCATGCACTGATCACGTAATTGATCCTGCACTGATCACGTGTCTCATCATGCACTGATCACGTGACTGTTCACGCACTGATCACTTGACTGATCATGCACTGATCACGTGGCTATAATGCACTGATCACGTGGCTGATCATACACTGTTCACGTGCCTGGTCATGAACAGATCACATGACTAATCATGAACTGATCATGTGGCTATAATTCATTGACCACGTGGATATCATGCACTGATTACGTGCCTGTCATGCACAGATCACGTGACTAATCATGAACTGATCACGTAGGTATCATGCACTAATCACGTGGCTGATCATACACTGCTCATGTAGCTGATCATGCACTGATCATGTGGCTGATCATGCAATGATCACGTAGCTACCATGTACTGGTCACGTGACTGATCATGCACTGATCACGTAATTGATCATGCACTGATCACGTGGCTGATCATGCACTAATCACGTGACTGGTCTTGCACTGATCACGTGGCTGATCATGCACATATACCGTGGCTATCATGCACTTCTCACGTGGCTGATCATGCACTGATCAGGTAGCTAACATGTACTGGTCACGTGACTGATCATGCACTGATCACGTGACTGATCATGCACTGATCACGTGGCTATCATGCACTGATCACGTGGCTATCATTCACTGATCATATGGCTGATCATGCAATGATCACGTATCTACCATGTACTGGTCACGTGACTGATCATGCACTGATCACGTAATTGATCATGCACTGATCACGTGGCTGATCATGCACTGATCACGTGACTGGTCTTGCACTGATCACGTGGCTGATCATGCACATATCCCGTGGCTATCATGCTCTTCTCACGTGGCTGATCATGCAATGATCACGAAGCTACCATGTACTGGTCACATGACTGATCATGCACTGATCACATAATTGATCATGCATTGATCACCTGGCTGATCATACACTGATCACGTGGCTGAACATGCACTGTTCACGTGGCTGATCACACACCTGTCACGTGGCTGATCATGCAATGATCACGTAGCTACCATGTACCAGTCACGTGATTAATCATACACCCATCAGGTGACTGATCATGCACTGATCACGTGGCTATCATGCACTGTTCACGTGGCTGATCATACACTGATCACCTGCCTGGTCATGCACAGATCACGTGACTAATCATGAACTGATCACGTAGCTATCATTCCCTGATCACGTGGCTATCATGCAAAGATCACGTGCCTGTCATGCACAGACCACGTGACTAATCATGAACTGATCACGTAGGTATCATGCACTGATCACGTGGCTGATCATACACTCTTCACGTGTCTGATCATGCACTGATCACGTGGCTGACCATGCACTGATCACGAAGCTGATCATACACTGATCACCTGACTGTGCATGCACTGATCACGTGGCTGAACATGCAATGATCACGTGGGAGATCATCCACTGATCACGTGGCTGATCATCCAAACTTCACTTGCCTGATCATGCACTGATCACGTGGCTGACCATGCACTGATCACGAAGCTGATCATACACTGATCACCTGACTGTGCATGCACTGATCACGTGGCTGAACATGGAATAATCACGTGGCTGATCATGCACTGATCACGAAGTTGGTCATACACTGATCACGTGATTGTCCAGGCACTGATCACGTGGCTGATCATGCACTGATCACGTGCGTGATTATACACTGATCACGAGACTGCACATGCACTGATCACCTTCCTGATCATTCACTCTTCACTTGCCTGATCATGCACTGATCACGTGGCTGACCATGCACTGATCACGAAACTGATCATACACTGATCACGTGACTGTGCATGCACTGATCACGTGGCTGAACATGCAATGATCACGTGGGAGATCATGCACTGATCACGAAGTTGATCATACACTGATCACGTGACTCTGCATGCACTGATCACGTGACTGAACATGCAATGATCACGTGGCTGATCATGCACTGATTACGTGGCTGATCATGCGCTGATCACCTAGCTATCATGCACTGATCACAAGGCTATCATGCACTGATCCCATGGCTCATCATGCACTGATACGTGATTGATCATTCAGGGGTCACATGGCTATCATGCACTGTTCACGTGGCTGATCATACCCTGATCATGTGACTGATCATGCACTCATCACATGCCTGATCATGCACTGATCACGTGGCTGATCATGCACTGATCACGAAGCTGATCATACACTGGTCACGTGACTGTGCATGCACTGATCACGTGGCTGATCATACAGTGATCACGTGGCTGATCATGCACTGATTACATGGCTGATAATGCACTGATCACGTAGCTATCATGCACTGATCACGTGGCTATCATGCACTGATCATGTGGTTGAACATGCACTGAAAACGAAGCTGATCATACACGGATCATGGGACCATGCATGCACTGATCACGTGGCTGATCATGCACTGATCACGTGACTGTGGAGGCACTGATCACGTGGCTGAATATGTACTGTTCACGAAGCTTATCATACACTGATGACGTGGCTGACCATGCACTGATCACGAAGCTGATCATACACTGATCACGTGTCTGTGCATGCACTGATCACGTGGCTGAACATGGAATGATCACGTGGCTGATCATGCAATGATTACGAAGCTGACCATACACTGGTCACGTGACTGTGCATGCACTGATCACGTGGCTGATCATACAGTGATCACGTGGCTGATCATTCACTGATTACATGGCTGAACATGCACTGATCACGTAGCTATCATGCACTGAAAACATTTATATCAAGCAATGATCATGCGGCTGATCATACACTGATCATGAGGCTGTTGTGCACTGATCACGTGGCTGATCATGCAATGATCACGAAGCTGATCATACACTAACATGAGTGTGCATGCACTGATCACATGGCTGATCATGCACTGATCACGTGGGTGATCATGCACTCTTCACGTGGCAGATCATGCAGTGATCACGTGGCTGATCATGCACTGATCACGAAGCTGATCATACACTAATCCCGTGCCTGATCATGCACTGATCACGTGGTTGATCATGCACTGATCACGAAGCTGATCATACACTAATCCCGTGCCTGATCATGCACTGATCACGTGGCCGATCATGCACTGATCACAAAGCTGATCATACACTAATCCTGTGACTGTGCATGCACTGATCACATGGCTGATCATGCACTGATCACGTGGGTTATCATGAACTGATCTCATGGCTGATCATACACTGATTACGAGCTGTTCATTAACTGATCACGAAGCTGATCATACACTGACCACGTGACTGTGGATGCACTGATCACGTGGCTGAACATGCAAAGATCACGTGGCTGATCATGCACTGATCACGTGGCTGATCGTGCACTGATCATGTGGGAGATCATGCACTGATCACGTGGCTGATCATGCACTCTTCACATACCTGATCATGCACTGATCACGTAGCTGACCATGCACTGATCACGAAGCTAATCATACACTGATCACGTGTCTGTGCATGCACTGAACCCGTGGCTGAACATGCAATGATTACGTGGCTGATCATGCACTGATCTCGAAGCTGATCATACAATGGACACGTGACTGTGCATGCACTGATCACGAGGCTGATCATACAGTGATCACGTGGCTGATCATGCACTGATTACATGGCTGATCATGCACTGATCACGTACCTATCATGCACTGATAACATGGCTATCAAGCACTGATCACGTGGCTGATCATACACTGATCATGAGGCTGTTCATGCACTCATCATGTGTCTGATTATACACTGATCACATTACTGATAATGTGCTGAACACGTGCCTGATCATGCACTGATTACGTGGCTAATCATGCACTGATCACGAAGCTGATCATACACTGATCACGTGACTGTGCATGCACTGATCACGTGGCTGATCATGCTCTGATACCGTGACTGAGCATGGACTGATCACATGACTATCATGTAGTGATCACGTGACTTAATGGCGCTGATCATGTGACTGATCATGTGCTGATCATGTTTGCTGTCATACACTGATCATGTGCCTCTGGAGGCAATAAACAAAGAGCTGAGTAGGCAGGAATCAAACAGTCAGCAGGCAGTAATCATGGAACTCAGCTCTGAGGAATCATGCTGCTCAGCTAGCAATAATCAAGCAGCTGAGCAGGCAGGAATTATGCAGCACAGCTGGCAATTGTCAAGCAGATGACAGGCAGGAATCGTGCAGCTCAGCTGGCAATTGTCAAGCAGATGAGCAGACAGTAATCACGCAGCTCAGCAAGCCCTGATCACCTGACTGAGCATGCACTGTTCAAGTGACTGATCATACACTGATCACGTGATTGATCATGCACTGATCACTTGGATATCATGCACTGATCACGTGGCTGATCATACACTGTTCACGTGTCTGACCATGAACTGCTCACGTGGCTGAGCGTACACTGATCACGTGGCTGAACATGCACTGTTCACGTGGCTCATCACACACCTGTCACGTGGCTGATCATGCAATGATCATGTAGCTACCATGTTCCGGTCACATGACTGATCATACACCCATCAGGTGACTGATCATGCACTGATCACGTGGCTATCATGCACTGTTCACGTGGCTGATCATACACTGATCACCTGCCTGGTCATGCACAGATCACGTGACTAATCATGAACTGATCACGTAGCTATCATGCCCTGATCACGTGGCTATCATACAATGATCACGTGGCTATCATGCACTGATCACGTGGCTGATCATGCACTGATACCGTGACTGAGCATGGACTGATCACATGACTATCATGTAGTGATCACGTGACTTAATGGCGCTGATCATGTGACTGATCATGCGCTGATCATGTTTGCTATCATACACTGATCATGTGCCTCTGGAGGCAATAAACAAAGAGCTGAGTAGGCACGAATCAAACAGTGAGCAGGCAATAATCATGGAACTCAGGTGTGAGGAATCTTGCTGCTCAGCTAGCAATAATCAAGCAGCTGAGCAGGCAGGAATTATGCAGCACAGCTGGCAATTGTCAAGCAGATGACAGGCAGGAATCACGCAGCTCAGCAGGCCCTGATCATGTGACTGAGCATGCACTGTTCACGTGGCTGATCATACACTGATCACGTGATTGATCATGCAATGATCACTTGGATATCATGCACTTATCACGTGGCTTATCATACACTGTTCTCGTGTCTGACCATGCACTGCTCACGTGGCTGATAATACACTGCTCACGTAACTGATCATGCACTGATCACGTGGCTATCATGCGCTGATCACGTGGCTGAACATGCACTGTTCACAGGGCTGATCACACACCTGTCACGTGGCTGATCATGCAATGATCATGTAGCAACCATGTACTGGTCATGTGACTGATCATGCACTGATCACGTAATTGATCCTGCACTGATCACGTGTCTCATCATGCACTGATCACGTGACTGTTCACGCACTGATCACTTGACTGATCATGCACTGATCACGTGGCTATAATGCACTGATCACGTGGCTGATCATACACTGTTCACGTGCCTGGTCATGAACAGATCACATGACTAATCATGAACTGATCATGTGGCTATAATTCATTGACCACGTGGATATCATGCACTGATTACGTGCCTGTCATGCACAGATCACGTGACTAATCATGAACTGATCACGTAGGTATCATGCACTAATCACGTGGCTGATCATACACTGCTCATGTAGCTGATCATGCACTGATCATGTGGCTGATCATGCAATGATCACGTAGCTACCATGTACTGGTCACGTGACTGATCATGCACTGATCACGTAATTGATCATGCACTGATCACGTGGCTGATCATGCACTAATCACGTGACTGGTCTTGCACTGATCACGTGGCTGATCATGCACATATACCGTGGCTATCATGCACTTCTCACGTGGCTGATCATGCACTGATCAGGTAGCTAACATGTACTGGTCACGTGACTGATCATGCACTGATCACGTGACTGATCATGCACTGATCACGTGGCTATCATGCACTGATCACGTGGCTATCATTCACTGATCATATGGCTGATCATGCAATGATCACGTATCTACCATGTACTGGTCACGTGACTGATCATGCACTGATCACGTAATTGATCATGCACTGATCACGTGGCTGATCATGCACTGATCACGTGACTGGTCTTGCACTGATCCCGTGGCTGATCATGCACATATCCCGTGGCTATCATGCTCTTCTCACGTGGCTGATCATGCAATGATCACGAAGCTACCATGTACTGGTCACATGACTGATCATGCACTGATCACATAATTGATCATGCATTGATCACCTGGCTGATCATACACTGATCACGTGGCTGAACATGCACTGTTCACGTGGCTGATCACACACCTGTCACGTGGCTGATCATGCAATGATCACGTAGCTACCATGTACCAGTCACGTGATTAATCATACACCCATCAGGTGACTGATCATGCACTGATCACGTGGCTATCATGCACTGTTCACGTGGCTGATCATACACTGATCACCTGCCTGGTCATGCACAGATCACGTGACTAATCATGAACTGATCACGTAGCTATCATTCCCTGATCACGTGGCTATCATGCAAAGATCACGTGCCTGTCATGCACAGACCACGTGACTAATCATGAACTGATCACGTAGGTATCATGCACTGATCACGTGGCTGATCATACACTCTTCACGTGTCTGATCATGCACTGATCACGTGGCTGACCATGCACTGATCACGAAGCTGATCATACACTGATCACCTGACTGTGCATGCACTGATCACGTGGCTGAACATGCAATGATCACGTGGGAGATCATCCACTGATCACGTGGCTGATCATCCAAACTTCACTTGCCTGATCATGCACTGATCACGTGGCTGACCATGCACTGATCACGAAGCTGATCATACACTGATCACCTGACTGTGCATGCACTGATCACGTGGCTGAACATGGAATAATCACGTGGCTGATCATGCACTGATCACGAAGTTGGTCATACACTGATCACGTGATTGTCCAGGCACTGATCACGTGGCTGATCATGCACTGATCACGTGCGTGATTATACACTGATCACGAGACTGCACATGCACTGATCACCTTCCTGATCATTCACTCTTCACTTGCCTGATCATGCACTGATCACGTGGCTGACCATGCACTGATCACGAAACTGATCATACACTGATCACGTGACTGTGCATGCACTGATCACGTGGCTGAACATGCAATGATCACGTGGGAGATCATGCACTGATCACGAAGTTGATCATACACTGATCACGTGACTCTGCATGCACTGATCACGTGACTGAACATGCAATGATCACGTGGCTGATCATGCACTGATTACGTGGCTGATCATGCGCTGATCACCTAGCTATCATGCACTGATCACAAGGCTATCATGCACTGATCCCATGGCTCATCATGCACTGATACGTGATTGATCATTCAGGGGTCACATGGCTATCATGCACTGTTCACGTGGCTGATCATACCCTGATCATGTGACTGATCATGCACTCATCACATGCCTGATCATGCACTGATCACGTGGCTGATCATGCACTGATCACGAAGCTGATCATACACTGGTCACGTGACTGTGCATGCACTGATCACGTGGCTGATCATACAGTGATCACGTGGCTGATCATGCACTGATTACATGGCTGATAATGCACTGATCACGTAGCTATCATGCACTGATCACATGGCTATCATGCACTGATCCCATGGCTCATCATGCACTGATAACGTGGCTGATCATGCAGGGGTCACGTGGCTATCATGCACTGATCACGTGCCAGATCATGCACTGATCACGTGGCTGATCATGCACTGATCATGAAGCTGATCATACACTGATCACGTGGCTATCATGCACTGATCATGTGGTTGAACATGCACTGAAAACGAAGCTGATCATACACGGATCATGGGACCATGCATGCACTGATCACGTGGCTGATCATGCACTGATCATGTGGTTGAACATGCACTGAAAACGAAGCTGATCATACACGGATCATGGGACCATGCATGCACTGATCACGTGGCTATCATGCACTGATCATGTGGTTGAACATGCACTGAAAACGAAGCTGATCATACACGGATCATGGGACCATGCATGCACTGATCACGTGGCTGATCATGCACTGATCACGTGACTGTGGAGGCACTGATCACGTGGCTGAATATGTACTGTTCACGAAGCTTATCATACACTGATGACGTGGCTGACCATGCACTGATCACGAAGCTGATCATACACTGATCACGTGTCTGTGCATGCACTGATCACGTGGCTGAACATGGAATGATCACGTGGCTGATCATGCAATGATTACGAAGCTGACCATACACTGGTCACGTGACTGTGCATGCACTGATCACGTGGCTGATCATACAGTGATCACGTGGCTGATCATTCACTGATTACATGGCTGAACATGCACTGATCACGTAGCTATCATGCACTGAAAACATTTATATCAAGCAATGATCATGCGGCTGATCATACACTGATCATGAGGCTGTTGTGCACTGATCACGTGGCTGATCATGCAATGATCACGAAGCTGATCATACACTAACCCCGTGAGTGTGCATGCACTGATCACATGGCTGATCATGCACTGATCACGTGGGTGATCATGCACTCTTCACGTGGCAGATCATGCAGTGATCACGTGGCTGATCATGCACTGATCACGAAGCTGATCATACACTAATCCCGTGCCTGATCATGCACTGATCACGTGGTTGATCATGCACTGATCACGAAGCTGATCATACACTAATCCCGTGCCTGATCATGCACTGATCACGTGGCCGATCATGCACTGATCACGAAGCTGATCATACACTAATCCTGTGACTGTGCATGCACTGATCACATGGCTGATCATGCACTGATCACGTGGGTTATCATGCACTGATCTCATGGCTGATCATACACTGATTACGAGCTGTTCATTAACTGATCACGAAGCTGATCATACACTGACCACGTGACTGTGGATGCACTGATCACGTGGCTGAACATGCAAAGATCACGTGGCTGATCATGCACTGATCACGTGGCTGATCGTGCACTGATCACGTGGGAGATCATGCACTGATCACGTGGCTGATCATGCACTCTTCACGTACCTGATCATGCACTGATCACGTAGCTGACCATGCACTGATCACGAAGCTAATCATACACTGATCACGTGTCTGTGCATGCACTGAACCCGTGGCTGAACATGCAATGATTACGTGGCTGATCATGCACTGATCTCGAAGCTGATCATACAATGGACACGTGACTGTGCATGCACTGATCATGAGGCTGATCATACAGTGATCACGTGGCTGATCATGCACTGATTACATGGCTGATCATGCACTGATCACGTACCTATCATGCACTGATAACATGGCTATCAAGCACTGATCACGTGGCTGATCATACACTGATCATGAAGCTGTTCATGCACTCATCATGTGTCTGATTATACACTGATCACATTACTGATAATGCGCTGAACACGTGCCTGATCATGCACTGATTACGTGGCTGATCATGCACTGATCACGAAGCTGATCATACACTGATCACGTGACTGTGCACGCACTGATCACGTGGCTGATCATGCTCTGATACCGTGACTGAGCATGGACTGATCACATGACTATCATGTAGTGATCACGTGACTTAATGGCGCTGATCATGTGACTGATCATGCGCTGATCATGTTTGCTGTCATACACTGATCATGTGCCTCTGGAGGCAATAAACAAAGAGCTGAGTAGGCAGGAATCAAACAGTCAGCAGGCAATAATCATGGAACTCAGCTCTGAGGAATCATGCTGCTCAGCTAGCAATAATCAAGCAGCTGAGCAGGCAGGAATTACGCAGCACAGCTGGCAATTGTCAAGCAGATGACAGGCAGGAATCGTGCAGCTCAGCTGGCAATTGTCAAGCAGATGAGCAGACAGTAATCACGCAGCTCAGCAAGCCCTGATCACCTGACTGAGCATGCACTGTTCAAGTGACTGATCATACACTGATCACGTGATTGATCATGCACTGATCACTTGGATATCATGCACTGATCACGTGGCTGATCATACACTGTTCACGTGTCTGACCATGAACTGCTCACGTGGCTGAGCATACACTGATCACGTGGCTGAACATGCACTGTTCACGTGGCTCATCACACACCTGTCACGTGGCTGATCATGCAATGATCATGTAGCTACCATGTTCCGGTCACGTGACTGATCATACACCCATCAGGTGACTGATCATGCACTGATCACGTGGCTATCATGCACTGTTCACGTGGCTGATCATACACTGATCACCTGCCTGGTCATGCACAGATCACGTGACTAATCATGAACTGATCACGTAGCTATCATGCCCTGATCACATGGCTATCATACAATGATCACGTGGCTATCATGCACTGATCACGTGGCTGATCATGCACTGATACCGTGACTGAGCATGGACTGATCACATGACTATCATGTAGTGATCACGTGACTTAATGGCGCTGATCATGTGACTGATTATGCACTGATCACATGCCTGATCAGTAATTGATCACGTTCCTGATCATTCACTTATCACGAGACTGATCATGCACTCATCACCTGCCTGATTGTGCACTGATCACGTGGCTGATCATGCAGTGATCACGAAGCTGATCATACACTGGTCACGTGACTGTGCATGCACTGATCACGTGGCTGATCGTACACTGATCATGTGGCTGATCATGCACTGTTTACATGGCTGATAATGCACTGATCACGTAGCTATCATGCACTGATCACATGGCTATCATGCACTGATCCCATGGCTCATCATGCACTGATCACGTGACTGATCATGCACTGATCATGAAGCTGATCATACACTGATCACGCGGCTATCATACACTGATCATGTGGTTGATCATGCACTGAAAACGAAGCTGATCATACACGGGTCATGGGACCTTGCATGCACTGATCACGTGGCTGATCATGCACTGATCACGTGACTGTGGATGCACTGATCACGTGGCTGAACATGAACTGATCACGAAGCTGATCATACACTGATCACGTGACTGTGGATGCACTGATCACGTGGCTGAATATGCAATGATCACGTGACTGATCATGCACTCATCACCTGCCTGATCGTGCACTGATCACGTGGCTGATCATGCACTGATCACGAAGCTGATCATACACTGGTCACGTGACTGTGCATGCACTGATCACGTGGCTGATCATACAGTGATCACGTGGCTGATCATGCACTGATTACATGGCTGATAATGCACTGATCACGTAGCTATCATGCACTGATCACATGGCTATCATGCACTGATCCCATGGCTCATCATGCACTGATCACGTGACTGATCATGCAGGGGTCACGTGGCTATCATGCGCTGATCACGTGACAGATCATGCACTGATCACGTGGCTGATCATGCACTCATCACCTGCCTGATCGTGCACTGATCACGTGGCTGATCATGCACTCATCACCTGCCTGATCGTGCACTGATCACGTGGCTGATCATGCACTGATCACGAAGCTGATCATACACTGGTCACGTGACTGTGCATGCACTGATCACGTGGCTGATCATACAGTGATCACGTGGCTGATCATGCACTAATCACGTTGCGGATCATGCACTGATCACGCGGCTGATCATAAACTGATCATGAGGCTGTTCATGCACTCATCACGTGTCTGATCATACACTGATCACATTAATGATAATACACTGAACACGTGCCTGATCATGCACTGAACACGAAGCTGATCATACACTGATTACGTGACTGTGCATGCACTGAAGCCGTGGCTGAACATGCAATGATCACGTGGCTGATCATGCACTGATCACGTAGCTGACTATACACTGATCACGTGTCTGTGCATGCACTGCACCCGTGGCTGAACATGCAATGATCACGTGGCTGATCATGCATTGATCACAAAGCTGATCATACAATGGACACGTGACTGTGCATGCACTGATCACGTCGCTGATCATACAGTGATCACGTGGCTGATCATGCACTGATTACATGGCTGATCATGCACTGATCACGTACCTATCATGCACTGATAACATGGCTATCAAGCACTGATCACGTGGCTGATCATACACTGATCATGAGGCTGTTCATGCACTCATCATGTGTCTGATTATACACTGATCACATTACTGATAATGCACTGAACACGTGCCTGATCATGCACTGATTATGTGGCTGATCATGCACTGATCACGAAGCTGATCATACACTGATCACGTGACTGTGCATGCACTGATCACGTGGCTGATCATGCACTGATCACCTGGCTGATCATGCACTGATAACTTTGCTATCATACATTTATCACGTGACTGATCATGCACACTTGAGTGCCTGGTCATGCACTGTTCACTTTGGAGATCATGCACTTATCACGAAGCTGATCATAGACTGATCACGTGACTGATCATGCAATGGTCACGTGGCTGAACATGCACTGATCACGTGGGTGATCATGCACTGATCACATGGCTGATCATACACTGATCACGTGACTGATCATGCACTAATCACGTTGCGGATCATGCACTGATCACGCAGCTGATCATAGACTGATCATGAGGCTGTTCATGCACTCATCACGTGTCTGATCATACACTGATCACATTACAGATTATGCACTGAACAGGTGCCTGATCATGCACTGATCACATGGCTCAAAATGCACTGATCACGAAGCTGATCATACACTGATCACGTGGCTGATCATGCACTGATCAATTGCCTGATAATACACTGATCACGAGACTGCACATGCACTGATCACGTGGCTGATCATGCACTGATCATGAAGCTGATCATACACTGATCACGAGACTGTGCATGCACTGATCACGTGGCTGATCATGCACTGATCACGAAGCTGATCATACACTGATCACGTGACTCTGCACGCACTGATCACGTGGCTCATCATGCACTGATCACCTGGCTGAGCATGCACTGATAACCTTGCGCTCATACACTTATTACGTGAATGATCATGCACTCTTCATGTGCCTGTTCATGCACTGATCACGTGGCTGACCATGTACTGATGACGAAGCTGATCATACAATGATCACGTGACTGTGCATGCACTGATCACGTGGCTGAACATGCACTGATCACGTGGTTGGTCATGCACTGATCACATGACTGATCATACAATGATCACGTGGCTGATCATACCCTGATCATGTGACTGATCATGCACTCATCACATGCCTGATCATGCACTGATCACGTGGCTGATCATGCACTGATCACAGAGCTGATCATACACTGGGCACTTGACTGTGCATGCACTAATCACGTGGCTGATCGTACAGTGATTACGGGGCTGATCATGCACTGATTACGTTGCTGATCATGCACTGATCACGTAGCTATCATGCACTGATCACATGGCTATCATGCACTGATCCCATGGCTCATCATTCACTGATCACGTGACTGATCATGCAGGGGTCACGTGGCTGTCATGCACTGATCACGTGGCTGATCATACACTGATCATGTGACTGATTATGCACTGATCATATGCCTGATCAGTAGCTGATCACGTGCCTGATCATGCACTTATCACGTGACTGATCATGCACTCATCACCTGCCTGATCGTGCACTGATCACGTGGCTGATCATGCACTGATCACGAAGCTGATCATACACTGGTCACGTGACTGTGCATGCACTGATCACGTGGCTGATCATACAGTGATCACGTGGCTGATCATGCACTAATCACGTTGCGGATCATGCACTGATCACGCGGCTGATCATAAACTGATCATGAGGCTGTTCATGCACTCATCACGTGTCTGATCATACACTGATCACATTACTGATAATGCACTGAACACGTGCCTGATCATGCACTGAACACGAAGCTGATCATACACTGATTACGTGACTGTGCATGCACTGATCACTTGGCTGATCTTGCACTGTTCATGTGGATGATCATGCACTGATCACGTGGTTGATCATACACTGATCACGTGGCTGATCAAGAACTAATCACGAAGCTGATCATACACTGATCACGTGACTGTGCATGCACTGATCACGTGGCTGATCATACACTGATCACGAGACTGCACATGCACTGATCACGTGGCTGATCATGCACTGATCACGATGCTTATCATACACTGATCACGTGACTGCATGCACTGATCACATGGCTGATCATGCACTGATCAGGTGGGAGATCATGCACTGATCACGTGGCTGATCATGCACTCTTCACTTGCCTGATCATGCACTGATCTCGTGGCTGACCATGCACTGATCACAAAGCTGATCATAAACTGATCACGTGACTGTGCATGCACTGATCATGCGGTTGATCATGCACTGATCACCTGGCTGATCATGCACTGATAACCTTGCTATCATACACTGATCACGTGACTGATCATGCCCTCTTCACTTGCCTGATAATGAACTGATCACGTGGCTGACCATGAACTGACCACGAAGCTGATCATACACTGATCACCTGACTGTGCATGCACTGATCACGTGGCTGAACATACACTGATCACATTACTGATAATGCACTGAACACGTGGCTCATCATGCACTGATCACGAAGCTGATCATACACTGATTACGTGACTGTGCATGCACTGATCGCTTGGCTGATCTTGCACTGATCACGTGGTTGACGATTCACTGATCAAATGGCTGATAATGAACTAATCACAAAGCTGATCATACACTGACCACGTGACTGTGCATGCACTGATCACGTGGCTGATCATGCACTGATCACGTGGCTGATCATGCACTGATCACCTGGCTAATCATGCACTGATCACCTGACTGTGCATGCACTGATCACGTGGCTGAACATGCAATGATCACGTGGGAGATCATGCACTGATCACGTGGCTGATCATGCCCTCTTCACGTGCCTGATAATGAACTGATCACGTGGCTGACCATGCACTGATCATGAAGCTGATCATACACTGATCACCTGACTGTGCATGCACTGATCACGTGGCTGAACATGCAATGATCACGTGGCAGATAATGCACTTATCACGTGGCTGATCATGCCCTCTTCACGTGCCTGATAATGAACTGATCACGTGGCTGACCATGCACTGATCATGAAGCTGATCATACACTGATCACCTGACTGTGCATGCACTGATCACGTGGCTGAACATGCAATGATCACGTGGCAGATAATGCACTTATCACGTGGCTGATCATGCCCTCTTCACGTGCCTGATAATGAACTGATCACGTGGCTGACCATGCACTGATCATGAAGCTGATCATACACTGATCACCTGACTGTGCATGCACTGATCACTTGCCTGATCATGCACTGATCACGTGGCTTAACATGCACTGATCACGAAGCTGATCATACACTGATCACGTGACTGTGCATGCACTGATCATGTGGCTGAATATGCAATGATCACGTGGCTGATCACGCACTTATCACGAAGCTGATCATACACTGATAACGTGACTGTGCATGCACTGATCACGTGGCTGAACATGGAATAATCACGTGGCTGATCATGCACTGATCATGAAGTTGGTCATACCCTGATCACGTGACTGTGCAGGCACTGATCACGTGGCTGATCATGCACTGATCACGTGCGTGATCATACACTGATCACGAGACTGCACATGCACTGATCACCTTCCTGATCATTCACTCTTCACTTGCCTGATCATGCACTGATCACGTGGCTGATCATGAACTGATCACGAAACTGATCATACACTGATCACGTGACTGTGCATGCACTGATCACGTGGCTGAACATGCAATGATCACGTGGCTGATCATGCACTGTTCACGAAGTTGATCATACACTGATCACGTGACTGTGCATGCACTGATCACGTGACTTAACATGCAATGATCACGTGGCTGATCATGCACTGATTACGTGGCTGATCATGCGCTGATCACCTAGCTATCATGCACTGATCCCATGGCTCATCATGCACTGATACGTGATTGATCATTCAGGGGTCACATGGCTATCATGCACCCTTCACGTGGCTGATCATACCCTGATCATGTGACTGATCATGCACTCATCACATGCCTGATCATGCACTGATCACGTGGCTGATCATGCACTGATCACGAAGCTGATCATACACTGGTCACGTGACTGTGCATGCACTGATCACGTGGCTGATCATACAGTGATTACGGGGCTGATCATGCACTGATTACGTTGCTGATCATGCACTGCTCACGTAGCTATCATGCACTGATCACATGGCTATCATGCATTGATCCCATGGCTCATCATTCACTGATCACGTGACGGATCATGCAGGGGTCACGTGGCTGTCATGCACTGATCACGTGGCTGATCATACACTGATCATGTGACTGATTATGCACTGATCACATGCCTGATCAGTAACTGATCACGTTCCTGATCATGCACTTATCACGTGACTGATCATGCACTCATCACCTGCCTGATCGTGCACTGATCACGTGGCTGATCATGCACTGATCACGAAGCTGATCATACACTAGTCACGTGACTGTGCATGCACTGATCACGTGGCTGATCATACAGTGATCACGTGGCTGATCATGCACTGATTACATGGCTGATAATGCACTGATCACGTAGCTATCATGCACTGATCACATGGCTATCATGCACTGATCCCATGGCTTATCATGCACTGATCACGTGACTGATCATGCAGGGGTAACGTGGCTATCATGCACTGATCACGTGGCTGTTCATACTCTGATCATGTGGTTGATCATGCACTGAAAACGAAGCTGATCATACACGGATCATGGGACCATGCATGCACTGATCACGTGGCTGATCATGCACTGATCACGTGACTGTGGAGGCACTGATCACGTGGCTGATCATGCACTGATCACTTTGGAGATCATGCACTGATCACGTGGCTGATCATGCACTCTTCACGTGCCTGATCATGCACTGATCACGTGGCTGATCATACACTGATCATTAGGCTGTTCATGCACTCATCATGTGCCTGATCATACACTGATCACATTACTGATAATGCACTGAACACGTGCCTGATAATGCAGTGATCACGTGGCTCATCATGCACTGATCACGAAGCTGATCATACACTGATTACGTGACTGTGCATGCACTGATCACTTGGCTGATCTTGCACTGTTCATGTGGCTGATCATGCACTGATCACGTGGTTGATCATACACTGATCCTGTGGCTGATCATGAACTAATCACGAAGCTGATCATGCACTGATCACGTGACAGTGCATGCACTGATGACGTGGCTGATCATACACTGATCACGTGCCAGATCATACACTGATCACGAGACTGCACATGCACTGATCATGTGGTTGATCATGCACTGATCACGTGGCTATCATGCACTGATCCCATGGCTCATCATGCACTGATAACGTGACTGATCATTCAGGGGTCACATGGCTATCATGCACTGATCACGTGCCAGATCATGCACTGATCACGTGGCTGATCATGCACTGATCATGAAGCTGATCATACACTGATCACGTGACTATCATGCACTGATCATGTGGTTGATCATGCACTGAAAATGAAGCTGATCATACACGGATCATGGGACCATGCATGCACTGATCACGTGGCTGATCATGCACTGATCACGTGACTGTGGAGGCACTGATCACGTGGCTGAACATGTACTGATCACGAAGCTTATCATACACTGATCACGTGACTGTGGACGCACTTATCACGTGGCTGAACATGCAATGATCACGTGGCTGATCATGCACTGATCACGTGGCTGATCATGCACTGATCACGTGGCTGACCATGCACTGATCACGAAGCTGATCATACACTGATCACGTGTCTGTGCATGCACTGATCCCGTGGCTGAACATGGAATGATCACGTGGCTGATCATGCACTAATCACGTTGCAGATCATTCACTGATCACGCGGCTGATCATAAACTGATCATGAGGCTGTTCATGCACTCATCACGTGTCTGATCATACACTGATCACATTACTGATAATGCACTGAACACGTGCCTGATCATGCACTGAACACGAAGCTGATCATACACTGATTACGTGACTGTGCATGCACTGATCACTTGGCTGATCTTGCACTGTTCATGTGGATGATCATGCACTGATCACGTGGTTGATCATACACTGATCACGTGGCTGATCATACACTGATCACGAGACTGCACCTGCATTGATCACGTGGCTGATCATGCACTAATCACGACGCTTATCATACACTGATCACGTGACTGCATGCACTGATCACATGGCTGATCATGCACTGATCAGGTGGGAGATCATGCACTGATCACGTGGCTGATCATGCACTCTTCACTTGCCTGATCATGCACTGATCTCGTGGCTGACCATGCACTGATCACAAAGCTGATCATACACTGATCACGTGACTGTGCATGCACTGATCATGTGGTTGATCATGCACTGATCACCTGGCTGATCATGCACTGATAACCTTGCTATCATACACTGATCACGTGACTGATCATGCCCTCTTCACGTGCCTGATAATGAACTGATCACGTGGCTGACCATGCACGGACCACGAAGCTGATCATACACTGATCACCTGACTGTGCATGCACTGATCACGTGGCTGAACATACACTGATCACATTACTGATAATGCACTGAACACGTGCCTGATCATGCACTGATCACGTGGCTCATCATGCACTGATCACGAAGCTGATCATACACTGATTACGTGACTGTGCATGCACTGATCGCTTGGCTGATCTTGCAATGTTCATGTGGCTGATCATGCACTGATCACGTGGTTGATCATTCACTGATCAAGTGGCTGATCATGAACTAATCACGAAGCTGATCATACAATGATCACGTGACTGTGCATGCACTGATCACGTGGCTGATCATGCACTGATCACGTGCCTGATCATTACACTGATCACG
>NW_020867825.1:0-27366 GCF_003369695.1 Bos indicus x Bos taurus
GCTATCATGCACTGATCACGTGGCTATCATGCACTGATCACTTTGCTATCATGCACTGATCACGTGGCTGATCATGCACTGATCACCTGGCTGATCATACACTGATCACGTGACTGTGCATGCTGTGATCACGTGGCTGATCATGCACTGATAACCTGGCTATCATACACTAATCACGTGACTGATCATCGACTCTTCACGTGCCTGATCATGCACTGATCACGTGGCTGATCATGCACTAATCACGTGGCTGATCATGCACTGACCACGTGAGTGAATATGCACTGATGGCGTAGGTATTATGCACTGATCAAGTGACTGCGCATGCCCTGATCACGTGACTGATCATGCACTGATCACGTGGCTAACATGCACTGATCACGTGGCTAATCATACATTGATCATGTAACTAATCATGCACTGATCTCTTGCTGATCTTTCACTGATCAAGTGGCCAATCATGCACTGATCATGTAGCTATCATGCACTGATCACATGACTGCGAATGAACTGATCACGTGGATATCATACACCTATCAAGTGACAGATCATGCACTGTACACGTTTCTGATCATGCACTGATCTGGTGGCTGTCATTCATTGATAACGTGGTTGATCATACACTGATCACGTGATTGATCATGCACTGATCTGGTGGCTATCATTAATTGATCACGTGGCTGATCATACACTGGTCACGTGGCTGATCATACACTGATCACGTGGCTGATCATGCACTAATCACGTTGCGTATCATGCAATCATCACGTGGCTGATCATGCACTGATCACGTGTCTGATCCTGCAATGATCACGTGACTGTTTATGAACTGATTGTGTAGCTATCATGCACTGATCACATGACTGTGCATGCCATGATCACGTGACTGATCATGCACTGATCAGGTGGCTATCATGCACTGATCACGTGGCTAATCATACATTGATCATGTAACTAATCATGCACTGATCTCTTGGCGATCTTGCACTGATCAAGTGGCCCATCATGCACTGATCATGTAGCTATCATGCACTGATCACATGACTGTGCATGAACTGATCACGTGGATATCATACACCTATCAAGTGACAGATCATGCACTGATCACGTGACTGATCATGCACTGATCTGGTGGCTATCATTCATTGATCACGTGGTTGATCATACACTGATCACGTGACTGATCATGCACGGATCACGTGGCAGATCATACACTGGTCACATGACAGATCATGCACTGATCACTTGCCTGATCATGCATTGATCACGTGACTGAATATGCACTGATCGCGTAGCGATCATGCACTGATCACATAATTGTGCATGCCATGATCACGTGACTGATAATGCACTGATCACGTGGCTTTCATGCACTGATCACGTGGCTAATCATACATTGATCATGTAACTAATCATGCACTGATCTCTTGGCGATCTTGCACTGATCAAGTGGCCGATCATGCACTGATCATGTAGCTATCATGCACTGATCACATGACTGCGCATGAACGGATCACGTGGATATCATACACCTATCAAGTGACAGATCATGCACTGATCACGTGACTGATCATGCACTGATCTGGTGGCTATCATTCATTGATCACGTGGTTGATCATACACTGATCACGTGACTGATCATGCACTGATCTGGTGGCTATCATTCATTGATCACGTGGTTGATCATACACTGATCATGTGACTGATCATGCACGGATCACGTGGCAGATCATACACTGGTCACATGACAGATCATGCACTGATCACTTGCCTGATCATGCATTGATCACGTGACTGAATATGCACTGATCACGTGGCTTTCATGCACTGATCATGTGGCTAATCATACATTGATCACCTAAATAATCATGCACTAATCATGTTGCGATCTTGCACTGATCACGTGGCTGATCAGTCACTGATCACTTAGCTATCTTGCACTGATCACATGACTGCACAAGAACTGATCACGTGGATATCATACACGGAACACGTGACATATCATGCACTGATTACGTGACTGATCATGCACTGATCTGTTGGCTATCATGCATTGATCACGTGGTTGATCATACACTGATCATGGGACTGACCATGCACTGATAACGTGGCTATCATGCACTGATAAATCCGCTCAACATACAATGAGCAGGTGACTGATCATGCATTGATCACCTGGCTATCATGAACTGATCACGTAGCTCTTCTGGCACTGATCACATGACTGATCATGCAGTGATCACGTCGCTATCATGCACTGATCACCTGGCTATCATGCACTGATAACGTGGCTCAACATACACTGAGCAGATGACTGATCATGCACTGATCACGTGGCTTTCATGCACTGATCACGTAGCTGACCTGGCACTGATCACGTGACTGATCATGCAGTGATCATGTGACTGATGATGCACTGATCACGTGGCTATCATGCACTGATCACATGACTGTGCATGCACTGATCACCTTGCTGATCATGCACTGATCACGTGGCTGATCATTCACTGATCACGTGGCTGATCATACACGGATCACCTGGCTGACCATGCACTAATCAAGTGCGGATCATGCACTGATAACATGGCTGATCATGCACTGATCACGTGGCTGATCATGCACTGATCACGTGACTGATTATGCACTGATCTCGTAGATATCATGCACTAATCAAGAGACTGCGCATGCACTGTTCACGTGACTGATCATGCACTCATCACGTGGCTATCATGCACTTATCACGTGGCTAATCATACAGTGGTCAAATAACTAATCAAGCACTGATCACGTGACGATCTTGCACTGATCACGTGGCTATCATGCTCTGATCACGTGGCTAATCATACATTGGTCACGTAACTAATCATGCACTGACCACGTGGCGTTCTTGCACTAATCATGTGGCTGATCATGCACTGATCACATAGCTATCATGCACTGATCACATGACTACACATGAACTGATCACGTGCATATCATACACTGATCACGGGACAGATCATGCACTAATCACGTTGCTGATCATGCCCTGGTAAGGTGGCTATCAGTCACTGATTACGTGGCTGATCATGCAGTGATCACGTGGCTGATCATGCGCTAATCACGTTGCGGACCATGCACTGATAACATGACTGATCAGACACTGATCACATGACTGATCATGCACTCTTCAGGCGCCTGATCATGCACTAATCACGTGGCTGAAGATGCACTGATCACGTGGCTATCATGCAATGATCACTTGGCTGATCATGCACTGATCATGTGGCTGATCATGCACTGATCACGTGGGTGATCATGCACTTATCACGTGGCTGATCATACAGTGATCACGTGGCTGATCATGCACTAATCACGTATGTTTTATACACTGATCACGTCGGTGATCATACACTGATCACGTGTCTGATCATGCACTGATCACGTGGCTTATCATACACTGATCTCATGACTGATCATGCACTGATCACGTGCCTGATCATACACTGATCACGTGACTGTGCATGCGCTGATCACGTGGCTGATCATGCAATGATCCCATTGCTGATCATGCACTGATCACGTGACTGATCATACACTGGTCACGTGGCTATCATACACTGATCACGTGCCTGATCATGCACTGATCACGTGGCTGATTCTCCACTGATCACGAAGCTGATCATACACTGATCACGTGACTGTGCATGCACTGATCACATGGCTGATCATGCACTGATAACGTGGCTGATCATGCACTAATCACGTTGCTTATCATGACCTGGTAATGTTGCTATCAATCACTGATTCCGTGGCTGGTCATGCACTGATCACGTGACTGATCATGCACTGATCACGTGTCTATCATGCACTGATCACTTGGCTGATCATACACTGATCACATAACTGATCATGAACTGATCACGAGCCTGATCATGCACTAATCACGTGGCTGAACATGCACTGATCACGAGACTGATCATGAACTGATCACATGACTGATCATGCACTGATCATGTGCCTGATCATGCACTGATCACGTACCTGATCATGCACTGATCATTTGGCTGATCATACACTGATCACGTGTCTGTGCATACACTGATCACGTGGCTGAACATGCACTGATCACCTGGCTGACCATACACTGATCACGTGGCTGATCATGCACTGATCACATAGCTATCATGCACTGATCACATGACTGCCCATGAACTGATCACGTGGATATCATACACTGATCACGTGAGAGATCATGCACTGATCATGTGACTGGTCATGCACTGATCTGGTGGCTGTCATGCATTAATCACGTGGTGATCATACATTGATCACGTGACTGATCATGCACTGATCACGTGGCTATCATGCACTGATCACGTGGCTATCATGCACTGATCACTTTGCTATCATGCACTGATCACGTGGCTGATCATGCACTAATCACGTTACGGACCATGCACTGATAACATGGCTGATCAGCCACTGATCACGTGACTGTGCATGCTGTGATCACGTGGCTGAATATGCACTGATAACCTGGCTATCATACACTGATCAAGTGACTTATCATGGACTCTTCACGTGCCTGATCATGCACTGATCACGTGGCTGATCATGCACTAATCACGTGGCTGATTATGCACTGATCACGTGACTGATTATGCACTGATCGCGTAACTAATCATGCACTGATCAAGTAACTGCGCATACACTGATCACGTGACTGATCATGCACTCATCACGTGGCTATCATGCACTTATCACGTGGCTAATCATACGTTGGTCAAATAACTAATCAAGCACTGATCACGTGGTGATCTTGCACTGATCACGTGGCTATAATGCACTGATCACGTGACTGCGTAAGAACTGGTCACGTACCTCTTCATGCACTGAACAAGTGACTGCGCATGCCCTGATCACGTGACTGATCATGCACTGAACACGTGGCTATCATGCACTGATCACGTGGCTAATCATACATTGGTCACGTAACTAATCATGCACTGACCACGTGGCGTTCTTGCACTGATCACGTGGCTGATCATGCACTGATCATGTGACTGATCATGCACTGATCACGTGACTGTTCATCCACTGATCACGTGGCTCACCATTCGCTGATCACGTGACTGATCATGCACTGATCACGAGGCTGAATATGCAATGATCACGAAGCTGATCATACACTGACCACTGGACTGTGCATGCACTGATCACTTGGCTGATCATTCAATGATCACGTGGCTGATCATGCACTGATCACGTGGCTGATCATGCACTGATAACCTGGCTATCATACACTGATCACGTGACTGATCATGGACTCTTCACGTGCCTGATCATGCACTGATCACGTCTCTGATCATGCACTGATCACCAGGCTGACCAAATACTGATCACGTGACTGATCATGCAGTGATAACATGGCTATCATGCACTTATCCCGTGGCTGATCATGTGCTGATCATGTGACTGATCATGCACTGATCACGTGGCTGATCATGGACTCTTCACGTGCCTGATCATACACTGATCACGTCGCTGAACATGCACTGATCACGTGACAGATCATGCACTGATCATGTGGCTATCATTCACTGATCACGTGTCTATCATACACTGAACACGTGGCTGATCATGCACTATTCACGTGGCTGATCATGTACTAATCACGTTGCTGATCAAGCACTGGTAAGGTGCCTATCAATCACTGATTCCGTGACTGATCATGCAATGATCACGTGACTGATCATGCACTGATCACATGGCTATCATGCACTGATCACTTGGCTGATCATACACTGATCACATAACTGATCATGCACTGATCACGAGCCTGATCATGCACTGATCACGTGACTGATCATGAACTTATCACATGACTGATCATGCACTGATCATATGCCTGATCATGCACTGATCACGTACCTTATCATGCACTGATCATTTGGCTGATCATACACTAATCACGTGACTGTGCATGCACTGATCACATTGCTGATCATGCACTGATCACCTGCCTGACCATACACTGATCACGTGGCTGACCGTGCACTGATCACATAGCTATCATGCACTGAACACATGACTTCCCATGAACTGATCACGTGGATATCATACACTGATCACATGACAGATCATGCACTGATCACCTGACTGGTCATGCACTGATCTGATGGCTATCATTCACTGATCACGTGGTTGATCATACATTGATCACATGACTGATCATGCACTGATCACGTGGCTATCATGCACTGATCACGTGGCTGATCAAACACTGATCACGTGACTGATCATGCACTGATCACGTTCCTGATTATGCACTGATCAGGAAGCTGACCATACACTGATCATGTGACTCTGCATGCACTGATCACGTGGCTGATCATGCACTGATCACATGGCTGATCATGCACTGAACACGTGACTGATCATAAACTGATCACATGACTGATCAGGCACTGATCATGTGCCTGATCATGCACTGATCACGTACCTGATCATGCACTGATCGTTTGGCTGATCATACACTGAACACGTGATTGTGCATGCACTGATCACGTGGCTGATCATGCACTGATCACCTGACTGATCATGAACTGATCACATGACTGATCATGTGCCTGATCATGAACTGATTACGTACCTGATCATGCACTGATCATTTGGCTGATCATACACTGATCATGTGCCTGATCATGAACTGATTAAGTACCTGATCATGCACTGATCACGTGGCTGATCATGCACTGATCACGAAGCTGATCATACACTGATCCCGTGACTGTGCATGCACTGATCACGTGGCTGAACATGCACTGATCACGTGGGTGACCATGCACTGATCACGTGGCTGATCATACAGTGATCACTTGGCTGATCATGCACTAATCACGTTGTGGATTATGCACTGATCACGTGGCTGATCATACAGTGATCACTTTCCTGGTCATGCACTGATTAAGTGGCTTATCATACACTGATCTCATGGCTGATCCTGCACTGATCACGTGGCTTATAATACACTGACCACGTGGCTGATCATGCACTAATCAGGTTGCTCATCATGCACTGATCAGGTGGCTATCATGAACTGATCACGTGGCTGAGCATGCAGTGATCACCTGGCTGATCGTCCACTGATCACGTAGCTGATCATGCACTGTTCACGTAGCTATCATGCACTAATCACATGACTGCGCATGAACTGATCACGTGGATATCATTCACTGATCACGTGACAAATCATGCACTGATTACATGACTGGTCATGCACTGATCTGGTGGCTATCATGCATTGATCTCGTGGTTGATCCTACACTGATCACGTGACTGATCATTCACTGATCACGTGGCTATCATGCATTAATCATGTAGCTATCATGCCCTGATCACTTGGTTATCATGCACTGATCACGTGGCTGATCACGCAGTGATCTGTTGGCTATCATGCACTGATTACGTGCCTATCATGCACTGATCACGTGGATGATCAAACACTGATCACGAGGCTGATCATTCACTGATCACGAGACTCATCATGCACTGATCGCGTGGCTGAATATGCACTGATCACGAAGCTGATTATACACTGATGACGGGACTGTGCATGCACTGATCACTTGGCTGATCATGCACTGATCACGTGGCTGATCATGCACTGATCCGGTGGCTGAGCATACACTTATCACGTGGCTGATCATGCACTAATCATGTTGCAGATCATGCACTGATAACATGGCTCATCATACACTGATCACGTGGCTGATCATGCACTGATCACCTAGCTATCATGCACTGATCACATGACTGGGCATGAACTCATCACATGGATATCATACACTGATCACGTGACAGATCATGCACTGATTCCGTGACTGATTATGCAATGATCACGTGGCTCACCATACACTGATCACATGACTGATCATGCACTGATCACGTGGTTGATCATGCACTGATCACGAAGCTGATCATACACTGATCACATGACTGTGCATGCACTGATCACGTGGGTATCATGCAATGATCATGTGACTGCACATGCACAGATCACGTAATTGTAGGCAATGATCACGTGGCTATCATGCACTGATCACGTGGATGATCATGCACTGCTCATGTGACTGAGCTTGCACTGATCAGGTGACTGCACATGCACTGATCACGTGGCTGATCATACAGTGATCAAGTGGCTGATCATTCACTGATTACGTGGCTGATCATGCACAGATCACGTAGCTATCATGCACTGATGACATGGCTACCATGCACTGATCCCGTGGCTGATCATGGAATGATCACGTGACTGATCATGCACTGATCACGAGCCTGATCATGCACTGATACCGTGCCTGATCATGCACTGATCAGGTGACTGATCATGCAGTGATCACGTGCCTGATCATGCATTGATCAGGAGACTGATCATGCACTGATCCCATGCCTGATCATGCACTGATCAGGTGACTGCTCATGCACTGATCACGTGCCTGATCATGCACTGATCACGTGGCTGATCATGTACTGATCACGAAGCTGATCATACAATGATCATGTGACTGTGCATGCACTGATCACTTGGCTGATCATGCACTGATCACGTGGCTGACCATGCACTGATCATGTGGCTGATCATACATTGAACACCTGACTGATCATGCACTGATCACCTTGGTATCATGCACTGATCACGTAGCTGATCATGCACTGATCACGGGACTGAGCATGCACTGAAACGTTCTGATCATGCACTGATCACGTGGATATCATGCACTGATCATGTGACTGCGCATGCACTGATCTCGAGGATGATCATACACTGATCACGTGGCTGATCAGGAACTGATCACGTGACTGATCATACTGTAATCAAGTGGCTGATCATTCACTGATTTCGTGTCTGATCATGCACAGGTCACGTAGCAATCATGCACTGATCACATGGCTACCATGCCCTGATCACTTGGCTGATCCTGCACTGATCATGTGCCTGATCATGCACTGATCACGGACCTGATCATTCACTGATCATTTGGCTGATCATACACTGCTCACGTGACTGTGCATACACTGATCACGTGGCTGATCATGCACTTATCACCTGGCTGACCATACACAGATCACGTGGCTGATCATGCACTGATCACATAGCTATCATGCACTGATCACATGACTGCCCATGAACTGATCAGTAATTACCTGTCAGTCACTGATCACTGCATGAGAAACACGTGATCAGTGCATGATGAGCCACGTGATCAGTGCCTGATCATCCACATCATCAGTGCATACGCAGTCACGTGATCAGTGCATGATAGCCACGTGATGAGTGCATGCTCAGTCACGGGATCAGGGCCTGCTGAGCTGCGTGATTCCTGCCGGCTCATCTGCATGAAAATTGCCAGCTGAGCTGCGTGATTCCTCTCTACTCATCTGCTGGCCAATTTCCAGCTGAGCTGTGTGATTTCTGCTTGGTCACCTGCTTGATTATTGCCAGTTGAGAAGCTCGATTCGTCACTGCTGAGCTCCATGCTTATTGCCTGCTGATTGCGTGGTTCGTGTCTGCTCAGCTCTTTGAGTATTGCCTCCTGAGGTCCCTGTTCGGGCACCACCTGCCGGGGACCAGCCCCAGCTGATCCAGGGTATTCGAAGGAGAGATGGCCTAGGCGACTATTTATATGCTAATCAGAGATGTCAAGAATAATAGTATGAGGATTGCTCACTAGGAAAATTCGGTGGAGAAAAGAGACTGAGTAGCTTGGTTTACGCGGGAGACCAATAAATCTTCAAAATAAAAAGTTTGCACCACTTACGTAGGCCGCAGGCGCCCTCTCGAATAGCGGAAGGTGCCTCACCCTAGACACCTTCTCGAGTGGGTCTTAGCAGCCCAGGCATAATTAGTAAGCGTGGTGGGTTCTTGCGCTCCAGATGGAGACTCAGCTGGAAGTTAAAGGGAAGAATGACAAGGAACTTTATGAATTGGAGCTGTAAGTTAACTCTTTGACAGAGAGAGCAAGATGCTGGTGGGGGACAGCCCCCAGTAAAATCAGAGGTGAGTGCATAAAGCAATAAAGTAGGCAGACTCTGGTTTTTTGGGGGGTAGATTCTCGAGAATATCCGAGTGGACTCCTGAGGCTCCATCCCACATTTGGGTATGCCGAGCCTCCTTCCTCATGACCTTTGTCCAGAGTGGAATGCCTCCCCGGCTCCCGGCACCTGATCAGTGCATGCTCAGTCATGATATCAGTGCATGATCAGCCACGTGATCACTGACTGCACAGTCACGTGATCAGCGCCTCTCAGTCACGTGATCACCGTATGATAAACACGGGATCAGTAAACGATCAGCCACGTGATCACTGCATGCTCAGTCAGGTGGTCAGTTCCTGATCAGCCACGTGATCAGTGCGTGCACAGTCACATGATCAGCGCCTATCAGTCACTGATCACTGCATGAGAAACACGTGATCAGTGCACGATGAGCCACGTGATCAGTGCCTCATCATCCACGTCATCAGTGCATGCGCAGTCACGTGATCAGTGCATGATAGCCACGTGATGAGTTCATGCTCAGTCACCTGATCTGTACTTGATCAGCCACGTGATCAGTGCCTGCAGAGTCACGGGATCAGGGCCTGCTGAGCTGCGTGATTCCTGCCGGCTCATCTGCATGAAAATTGCCAGCTGAGCTGCGTGATTCCTGTCTGCTCATCTGCTTGCCAATTGCCAGCTGAGCTGCGTGATTCCTGCCTGGTCACCTGCTTGATTATTGCCAGTTGAGCAGCATGATTCGTCACTGCTGAGCTCCATGCTAATTGCCTGCTGATTGCGTGGTTCGTGTCTGCTCAGCTCTTTGAGTATTGCCTCCTGACGTCCCTGTTCCGGCGCCACCTGCCGGGGAACAGCCCCAGCTGATCCAGGGTATTCGAAGGAGAGATGGCCTAGGCGACTATTTATATGCTAATCAGAGGTATCAAGAATAATAGTATGAGGATGGCTCAGTAGGAAAATTCGGTGGAGAAAAGAGACTGAGTAGCTTGGTTTACGCGGGGGACCAATAAAACTTCAAAACAAGAAGTTTGCACCACTTACGTAGGCCGCAGGTGCCCTCTCGAATAGCGGAAGGTACCTCACCCTAGACACCTTCTCGAGTGGGTCTTAGCAGCCCAGGCATAATTAGTAAGCGTGGTGGGTTCTTGCGCTCCAGATGGAGACTCAGCTGGAAGTTAAAGGGAAGAATGACAAGGAACTTTATGAATTGGAGCTGTAAGTTAACACTTTGACAGAGAGAGCGAGATGGTGGTGGGCGACAGCCCCCAGTAAAATCAGAGGTGAGTGCACAAAGCAATAAAGTAGGCAGACTCTGGTTTTTTTGGGGGGTAGATGCTCGAGAATATCCGGGTGGACTCGAGGCTCGATCCCGCATTTGCGTATGCCGAGCCTCCTTCCTCATGATCTTTTTCCAGAGTGGAATGCCTCCCCGGCTCCCGGCACCTGATCAGTGCATGCTCAGTCACGATATCAGTGGATGATCAGCCACGTGATCACTGACTGCACAGTCAGGTGATCAGCGCCTCTCAGTCACGTGATCACCGTACGATAAACAAGTGATCAGTGAACCATCAGCCACGTGATCACTGCATGCTCTGTCAGGTGGTCAGTTCCTGATCAGCCACGTGATCAGTGCGTGCACAGTCACATGATCAGTGCCTGTCAGTCACTGATCACTGCATGAGAAACACGTGATCAGTGCATGATGATCCACGTGATCAGTGCCTGATCATCCATGTCATCAGTGAATGCCCAGTCACGTGATCAGTGCATGATTGCCATGTGATCATTGCCTACAGTTACATGATCAGAGCACACGCAGTCACGTGATCAGTGCTTGATACCCACGTGATCAGCGCATTATCAATAATATGATCAGCAACATTCAGAAACGTTATCACTGTATGCTCAGTCATGTGATCAGTTCCTGATCAGCCACGTGATCAGTATATGATCGTCCTCGAGATTAGTGCATGGGCAGTCACATGATCAGTGCATGATAGCCACGTGATCAGTTCATGATCAGTCACGTCTTCAGTGCATGATCAGTCACGTGATCAGTGCATGATCAGCTACGTGATCAGTGCATGATAGCCAGGTGATCAGAGCATGATCAGTCACGTGTTCAATGTAAAATCAGCCACGAGATCAGTGCATGATAGCCACGTAAGCAGTACAGGAACAGGTACGTGATCAGTTCATGCGCAGTCACGTGATCAGTGCATTATAGCCACGTGATCAGTGCATGATAGCCCCGTGATCAGATCATGGTCTGTCACGTGATCAGTGCATGCGCAGTCAGGTGATCAGTGCATGATAGCCACGTGGTCAGTTTATGATCAGCCAAGTGATTAGTGCAAGATCAGCCACGTGATCAGTGTATGATTAGCCTCGTGATCAGAGCATGAGAGCCACGTGATCAGTGCATGATCAGTCAAGTTATCAGGGCATGCACAGTCACTTGATCAGTGCATGATAGCTACGCGATCAGTGCATAATCAGTCACGTGATCAGTTCATGATAGCCATGTATTCAGTGCATTATAGCCATGTGATCAGTGCATGATTGTCACATGATCAGTGCATGCGCAGTCACGTGATCAGTGCATGATAGCCACGTGATCAGTGCATGATCAGCCAAGTGATTAGTGCATGATCAGCCACGAGATCAGTGTATGATCAGCCAAGTGATCAGTTCATGAGAGCCACCTGATCATTCCATGATAAGCAACGTGATTAGTGCATGATCAGCCACTTGATCAGTATATGATCAGCCACGTGATCAGTGCATGATCTGCAACGTGATTAGTGCATGATCAGCCACGTGATCAGGGTATGATCAGCTTCGTGATCAATGCATGATCAGCTACGTGATCAGTGCATGATCAGGCACGTGATCAGTGCATGATCAGTCACGTTATCTGTATATGATCAGCCACGTGATCAGGGCATGATAGCCACGTGATCAGTGCATGATCAGCCTCGTGATCAGTGCATGATGAGGCACGGGATCAGTGGATGATCAGTCAGGTGATCAGTATATGATCAGCCCCGGGATCAGGGCATGATAGCCACGTGATCAGTACATGATCAGCCACGTGATCAGTGCATGATCAGCGACGTGATCAGTGCATGATGAGGCACGTGATCAGTGCATGATCAGTCACGTGAACAGTCCGTGCTCAGTCACATGATCAGGTCCTGATGAGCTCTGTGATTCCTGTCTGTTCATCTGCTTGATTATTGCCAACTGAGCTGTGTGATTTCTGGCTGCTCATCTGCTTGATGATTGCCATCTTAGCTGCATGATTCCTGCCTGATCATCTGCTTGATAACTGCCAGCTGAGATTCGTGATTCCTGCCTGCTCATCTGCTTGATAATTGCCAGCTGACCTGCGTGATACCTGCCTGCTCATATGCTTGATTATTGCCAGCTGAGCTGTGTGATTTCTGGCTGCTCATCTGCTTGATAACTGCCAGCTGAGCTTCGTGATACCTGCCTGCTCATGTGCTTGATTATTGCCAGCTGAGCTGTGTGATTTCTGGCTGCTCATCTGCTTGATAACTGCCAGCTGAGCTTCGTGATTCCTGCCTGCTCATCTGCTTGATAATTGCCAGCTGACCTGCGTGATACCTGCCTGCTCATGTGCTTGATTATTGCCAGCTGAGCTGCGTGATTCCTGCCTGCTCATCTGCTTGACAATTGCCAGCTGACCCATGTAATTCCTGCCTGCTCAGGTGCTTGATTATTGCCAGCTGAGAAGCATGATTCTTCACAGCTGAGGTCCATGATTATTGCCTGATGATTGCGTGATTCGATCCTGCTCAGCTCTTTGATTATTGCCTCCTGAGGCACATCATCAGTGCATGATAGCCAAGTGGTCAGCGCATGATCAGTCACATGATCAGCGCCATTCAGACACGTGATCACTGCATGCTCAGCCACGTGATCAGTTCATGATCAATAACGTGATTAGTGCATCATCAGCCATGTGATCAGTGCATGATCAGCCACGTGATCAGTGCATGATCAGCCATGTGATCAGTGTATGATCAGCCACGTGATCATTGCATGCATGCACAGTCACGTGATCAGTGTATGATAGCCACGTAATCAGTGCATGAAAGCCAGCTGATCAGTGCATGATCAGTCACGAGATCAGTGCATGATGTGTCACGTGGTGAGTGTATGATCATCCACATGGTCAGTGCATGGGCAGTCACGTGATCAGTGAATTATTGCCATGTGATCAGTGCATGATCAGTCACATAATAACTGTATGATCAGCAACGTCAAGAGTGCATGCTCAGTCACGTTATCAGGGACTGCTGAGCTGCGTGATTCCTGTCTGATGAGCTGCTTGACAATTGACAACTGTGCAGCGTGCTTCCTGCCTGCTCATCTGCTTGATTATTGCCAGCTGAGCTGCGTGATTCCTGCCTGCTCATGTGCTTGATAACTGCCAGCTGAGCTTCGTGATTCCTGCCTGCTCATCTGTTTCATAATTGCCAGCTGACCTGTGTGATTCCTGCCTGCTCATCTGCTTGATAATTGCCAGCTGTGCTGGGGATACCTGCCTGCTCATCTGCTTGATTATTGCCAGCTGAGCTGCGTGATTCCTACCTGCTCATCTGCTTGACAATATTCAGCTGAGCCGTGTGATTCCTGCCTGCTCAGGTGCTTGATTATTGCCAGCTGAGAAGCATGATTCTTCACAGCAGAGGTCCATGATTATTGCCTGATGATTGCGTGATTTGATCCTGCTCAGCTCTTTGATTATTGCCTCCTGAGGAACATCATCAGTGCATGATAGCCAAGTGGTCAGCGCATGATCAGTCACATGATCAGCACCATTCAGACGTGTGATCACTGCATGCTCAGCCACGTGATCAGTTCATGATCAATAACGTGATTAGTGCATCATCAGCCATGTGGTCAGTGCATGATCTGTCACGTGATCAATGAATTATATCCATGTGATCAGTTCATGCGCAGTCATGTGATCAGTGCATGATAGCTACGTGATCAGTGCATGATCAGCCACGTGATCAGTGCATGATGAGGCACGTGATCAGTGCATGATCAGGCACGTGATCACTGCATGATCAGTCACGTGAACAGTGCGTGCTCAGTCACATGATCAGGGCCTGATGAGCTGTGTGATTCCTGTCTGTTCATCTGCTTGATTATTGCCAGCTGAGCTGTGTGATTTCTGGCTGCTCATCTGCTTGATGATTGCCAGCTTAGCTGCATGATTCCTGCCTGATCACCTGCTTGATAATTGCCAGCTGAGCTGCGTGATACCTGCCTGCTCATGTGCTTGACAATTGCCAGCTGAGCTGTGTGATTTCTGGCTGCTCATCTGCTTGATAACTGCCAGCTGAGATTCGTGATTCCTGCCTGCTCATCTGCTTGATAATTGCCAGCTGACCTGCGTGATACCTGCCTGCTCATATGCTTGATTATTGCCAGCTGAGCTGTGTGATTTCTGGCTGCTCATCTGCTTGATAACTGCCAGCTGAGCTTCGTGATACCTGCCTGCTCATGTGCTTGATTATTGCCAGCTGAGCTGTGTGATTTCTGGCTGCTCATCTGCTTGATAACTGCCAGCTGAGCTTCGTGATTCCTGCCTGCTCATCTGCTTGATAATTGCCAGCTGACCTGCGTGATACCTGCCTGCTCATGTGCTTGATTATTGCCAGCTGAGCTGCGTGATTCCTGCCTGCTCATCTGCTTGACAATTGCCAGCTGACCCATGTAATTCCTGCCTGCTCAGGTGCTTGATTATTGCCAGCTGAGAAGCATGATTCTTCACAGCAGAGGTCCATGATTATTGCCTGATGATTGCATGATTCGATCCTGCTCAGCTCTTTGATTATTGCCTCCTGAGGCACATCATCAGTGCATGATAGCCAAGTGGTCAGCGCATGATCAGTCACATGATCAGCGCCATTCAGACACGTGATCACTGCATGCTCAGCCACGTGATCAGTTCATGATCAATAACGTGATTAGTGCATCATCAGCCATGTGATCAGTGCATGATCAGCCACGTGATCAGTGCGTGATCAGCCATGTGATCAGTGTATGATCAGCCACGTGATCATTGCATGCATGCGCAGTCACGAGATCAGTGTATGATAGCCACGTTATCAGTGCATGAAAGCCAACTGATCAGTGCATGATCAGTCACGAGATCAGTGCATGATGTGTCACGTGGTGAGTGTATGATCATACACCTGATCAGTGCATGCACAGTCTCGTGATCAGTGTATGATCAGCCACGTGATCAGTGCATGATAGCCAACTGATCAGTGCATGATCAGTCACGTTAACAGTCCTTGATCAGCCACCTGATCAGTGCATGATAACCAGGTGATCAGTGCATGATCAGTCACGTGTTCAGCATATGATCATCCACGTGCTCAGTGCATGGGCAGTCACGTGATCAGTGTATGATAAGCCACGTGAACAGTGCGTGCTCAGACCCGTGATCAAGGCCTGCTGAGCTGCGTGATTCCTGTCTGATCAGCTGCTTGACAATTGCCAACTCTGCTGCATGATTCCTGCCTGGTCATCTGATTGATAATTGCCAGCTGAACTGAGTGATTCCTGCCTGCTCATGTGCTTGATAATTGCCAGCTGAGCTGTGTGATTCCTGCCTGCTCATCTGCTTGATAATTGCCAGCTGAGCTGCGTGTTACCTGCCTGCTCATCTGCTAGATTATTGCCAGCTGAGCTGTGTGATTCCTGCCTGCTCATCTGCTTGACATTTGCCAGCTCAGCTGCGTGTTTCCTGCCTGCTCATCTTCCTGATTATTGCCAGCTGAGCAGCATGATTCGTCATAGCTGAGGAACATGATTATTGCCTGCTGATTGCGTGATTCGTGCCTACTCAGCTCTTTGATTATTCCCTCAAAAGGCACAGGATCAGTGTATGATAGCAAACAGTATCAGCGCCTGATCAGTCACATAATCAGCGCCTTTCAGGCATTAGATCACTACATGATAGTCACCTGATCACTTCATAGCTCAGTCACGGTATCAGTGCATGATCAGCCACGTGACCTGTGCCTGCACATTCACATAAGCAGCGCCTCTCTGTCACGTGATCACTGCATGATAAACACGTAATTACTGCGTGATCAGCCACGTGAACAGTGCATGGGCAGTCACGTGATCAATGCATGATAGCCAAGTGATCAGTGAATGATAGCAACGTGATCAGAGCGTGCTCAGTCACGTGATCAGGGCCTGCTGAGCTGCGTGATTCCTGTCTGTTCATCTTCTTGACAATTGCCAGCTGAGCTGTGTGTTTCCTGCCTGCTCATCTGCTTGATAATTGCCAGCTGAGCCGCGTGAATCCTGCCTGCTCTTCTGCTTGATAATTGCCAGCTGAGCTGCGTGATTCCTGCCTGCTCATCTGCTTCAAGTGATCAGTGCATGATAGCCAACTGATCAGTGCATGATCAGTCACGTGATCAGTGCATGATCAGTCACGTGATCAGTCCATGATCAACCACGTGATCAGTGCATGATAGCCAGGGGATGAGTGCATGTTCAGTCACGTGTTCAGTGTATGATCATCCACGTGGTCAGTATATGGGCAGTCACGTGATCAGTGAATTATAGCCATGTGATCAGTGCATGATCAGTCACGTGATAAGTGTATGATCATCAACGTCAAGAGTGCATGCTCAGTCACGTAATCAGGGCCTGCTGAGCTGCGTGATACATGTCTGATCTGCTGCTTCACATTTGCCAACTGTGCTGCGTGCTTCCTGCCTGCTCATCTGCATGATTACTGCCAGCTGAGCTGCGTGATTACTGCCTGCTCATCTGCTTGATAACTGCCAGCTGACCTTTGTGATTCCTGCCTGTTCATCTGCTTCATAATTGCCAGCTGACCTGCGTGATTCCTGCCTGCTCATCTGCTTGATATTTGCCAGCTGAGCTGGTGATACCTTCCTGTTCATCTGCTTGATTATTGCCAGCTGAGCTGCGTGTTTCCTGCCTGCTCATCTGCTTGATTGCTGGGGACCAGCCCCAGCTGATCCAGGGTATTCGAAGGAGAGACGGCCTAGGCGACTATTTATATGCTAATTAAAGATATAGAGAACAACAGAATGAGGATAGCTCAGTAGGAAAATTCAGTGGAGAAAAGAAGCTGAGTAGCTTGGTTTATGCGGGAGACCAATAAAACTTCAAGACAAGAAGTTTGCACCACTTACGTAGGCCGCAGGCGCCCTCTTGAATAGCAGAAGGTGTCTCACCCTAGACACCTTCTCGAGTGGGTCTTAGAAGCCCAGGCATAATTAGTAAGCGTGGTGGGTTCCGCGCTCCAGATGGAGACTCAGCTGGAAGTTAAAGGGAAGAATGACATGGGGAGACCAAGCGCTGGTGAACAAGGCCCGTAGCTTTATTTTTAACAGGGGCTTTTATACCCTAAGTTACACATAGAGGATAATAGGGGATGCAAAGTCAGCAGTCTTTGATTCTTATCAAAAACCAAGGTTTCTTTCCTGCAAATTTATCATATACAAATGGTTTAGGTGATTTACATCATCTTCTGGCCAGAAGGCCTACTAACATTTTATGACTCTTGACAAGGACTTATCAACAAAGACTTATTTTCTCTAAGAGTAATTATTTTAAGCTTTGGCACCATCTTCCAAAGATAAAATTGCATTCCTATAGGGCGGATGTGTAATGGGTTTACAACAAAGGAAAGAATTTATTACCTTAAGGGTCTAAAGTTACTAACACCAAGGCCACTACTTATTTTTTCTATATACCAACTATTAATTAATACACATTCAAGGATACAATCAGGGGATGTGAAAACTTGGCAACAAGCATTGACTCATCAATGAAATCCTTTACTAGTTTATTCTGACAGTTTTTAACTCTCTGAGAGGCTCTAAGCTATTTGAATATCTTAAGTTTCCCGTGCCTCTGGAGGCTAGGAGACTGTAAACAATCGTATGCATAGCTGCAGGAGTCCGGGTAAACTTGTCAGGCGAGTTAGAGAGCCATCTGAGGGGTTTGGATTTAAACACTCCTAATTGCCCAGGAACTTTATGAATTGGAGCTGTAAGTTAACTCTTTGACAGAGAGAGAGAGAGATGGTGGTAGGGGACAGCCCCCAGTAAAGTCAGAGGTGAGAGCACAAAGCAATAAAGTAGGCAGACTCTGGTTTTTTGGGGGAAAATGCTCGAGAATATCCGGGCGGACTCCTGAGGCTCGGTCCCACCTTTGCGTATGCCGAGCCTCCTTCCTCATGACCTTTGTCAGGAGCAGAATGCCTCACCGGCTCCCCGAACTTGATATTTGCCAGCTGAGCTGGTGATTCCTGCCTGCTCAGCTGCTTGATTATTGCCAGCTGAGCAGCATGATTCGTCACAGCTAAGGTCCATGATTTTTGCCTGCTGATTGCGTGATTTGTGGCTGTTCAGCTCTTTGATTATTGTGCATGATAGCCAAGTGATCAGCGCATGATCAGTCAGGTTATCATTATATGATCAGCCACGTGATCAGGGCATGATAGCCACGTGATCAGTATATGATCAGCCACGTGATCAGTGCATTATCAGCCACGTGATGAGTGCATGATCTATCACGTGATCAGTGTATGATATCCACGTGATCACTTCATGCTCAGTCATGTGATCAGTGCATGATAGCTACGTGATCAGTGCATGATCAGCCACGTGATCCGTGCAAGATCGCCACGTGATTAGTGCATGATTAGTTAAGTGACGAATGTATGATTAGCCACGTGATCAGTGCATGATAGCCATGTAATCAGTGCATGATCAGTCACGTGATCAGTGTATGATCAGCCACTGGATCAGTGCATGATAGCCACCTGATCAGTGCATGATAAGCAACGTGATCAGTGCATGTTCAGCCACGTGATCAGTGTATGATCAGCCACGTGATCAGTGCATGCTCTGCAACGTGATTAGTTCATGATCAGCCACGTGATCAGTGTATGATCAGCCACGTGATCAGTGCATGATCAGCCACGTGATCATTGCATGATCAGCAACTTGATCAGTGCATGATCAGCCAATTGATCAGTGCATGCACAGTCCCGTGGTCAGTGTATGATGTGCTTCATGATCAGTGCATATTCAGCCACGGGATCAGTGCATGATCAGTCACATGATCAGTGAATGATCAGCCACGTGATCAGTGCATGACGAGTCACGTGATCAGTGCATGATAAGCCACGGGATCAGTGCATGATAGCTACGTGATCAGTGCATGATCAGGCACGTAATCAGTGCATGATAGCCACCTGACCAGTGCTTGATCAGCAACATGATTAGTGCATGATCAGCCACGTGATCAGTGCATGATCTCCACCTGATCACTGTATGTTCAGCCACGTGATCATTGCCTGTGCAGTCACGTGATCAGTGTATGATCAGCCACGTGATCAGTGCATGATAGCCAACTGATCAATGCATGATAGCTATGTGATCGGTGCATGCTGAGTCACCTGATCAGTGCATGATCAGTCACTTGATCAGTGCATGCTAGCCACGTGATCAGTGCATGAGAGCCACGTGATCAGTGCATGATCAGTCACGTGATCAGTGCATGATCAGTCACGTGATCCGGGCATGCGCAGTCACTTGATCAGTGCATGATAGCTACGCGATCAGTGCATGATCAGCCACGTGATCAGTGCATGATAGCCACGTAATCAGTGCTTGAACAGGTACGTGATCAGTTCATGCCCAGTCATGTGATCCGTGCATTATAGCCATGTGATCAGTTTATGTTCAGCCAAGTGATTAGTGCATGATCAGCGACGTGTTCAGTGTATGATTAGCCACGTAATCAGTGCATGAACAGGTACGTGATCAGTTCATGCCCAGTCATGTGATCCGTGCATTATAGCCATGTGATCAGTTTATGTTCAGCCAAGTGATTAGTGCATGATCAGCGACGTGTTCAGTGTATGATTAGCCACGTAATCAGTGCATGAACAGGTACGTGATCAGTTCATGCGCAGTCACGTAATCAGTGCATTATAGCCACGTGATCAGTGCATGATAGCCACGTAATCAGTGCTTGATCTGTCACGTGATCAGTACATGTGCAGTCACGTGATCAGTGCATGATAGCCACGTGATCAGTTCATGATCAGCCAAGTTATTAGTGCATGATCAGCCATGATATCAGTGTATGATCAGCCAAGTGATCAGTGCATGAGAGCCACCTGATCATTCCATGATAAGCAACGTGATTAGTGCATGATCAGCCACGTGATCAGTGCCAGATCAGCTACGTGATCAGTGCATGATAGCCAGGTGATCAGTGCTTGATCAGTCACGTGTTCAGTGTATGATCAGCCACGTGATTAGTGCAGGATCAGTCACGTGATCAGTGTATGAGCAACCACGTGATCAATGCCTGATAACCACCAAATCAGTGCATGATCAGTCACGTGATCAGTGCATGATCAGCCACGTGTCAGTGCATGATAGCCATGTGATCAGTGCATGATAGCTACCGGATCAGTGCATGATCACCCAAGTAATCAGTGCATGATAGCCACCTGACCAGTGCATGATCAGCAACGAGATTAGTGCATGATCAGCCAGGTGATCAGTGCATGATGAGCCATGTGATCAGGGCATGATAGCCACGTGATCAGTGCATGATAGTCACGTGATTAGTGCATGATCAGTCACGTCTTCAGTGCATGATCTGTCACGTGATCGGTGTATGATCTTCCTCGTGATCAGTGCATAGGCAATCTTGAGAATAATGCATGATAGTGACGTGATCACTGCATGATCAGTCACGTGATCAGTGCCAGTTCAGCTACGTGATCACTGCATGATAGCCAGGTGATCAGTGCTTGATCAGTCACGTGTTCAGTGTATGATCAGCCACGTGATCAATGCATGATAGCCACCAGATCAGTGCATGATCAGTCACGTGATCATGGCATGCGCAGTCATGTGATCAGTGCAGGATAGCTATGCGATCAGTGCATGATCAGGCAAGTGATCAGTGCATCATAGCCACGTAATCAGTGCGTGAACAGGTAAGTGATCAGTTCATGCCCAGTCAGATGATCAGTGCATGATAGTCACGTGATCAGTGCATGATCAGTCACGTGATCAGTGCATGCGAAATCACGTGATCATTGTATGATCAGCCACGTGATCAGTGTATGATAGCCACCTGATTAGTGTATGATAAACAACGTGATCAGTGCATGATCAGCCACGTTATCAGTGCATGATAGCCACCTGATCAGTGCATGATAAGCAACGTGATTAGTGCATGATCAGCCACGTGATCAGTGTATGATCAGCCACGTGATCAATGCATGATCAGGCACGTGAAGAGTGCCTGATCAGTCATGTGACCAGTGTATGATAGCCAGGGTATCAGGGAATGATCAGCCACATTATCAGTGCCTGATCAGCCACGTGATCAGTTCATGCCCAGCCACGTGATCAGTGTAAGCTCAGCTTCATGATCAGTGCATGATCAGCCACCAGATAATTGCAGGATCAGGCACGTGATCAGTGCATGATCAGTCACGTCATCAGTGCATGATCAGCCACGTGATCAGTGCATGTTGTGGCCAGTGATCAGTGCATGATCAGTCACGTGATCAGTGCATGATCAGCCACGGGTCAGTGCATTATAGCCATTTGATCAGTGAATGATAGATACGTGATCAAGCATGATCAGGCACGTAATCAGTGCATTATAGCCACCTGACCAGTGCATGATCAGCAACGTGATTATTGAATGATCAGCCACGTGATCAGTGCATGATCAGCCACAGGATCAGTGTATGGTCAGCCACGTCATCAGTGCATGATAGCCAAGTGATCAATGCATGACAGCTACGTGATCGGTGCATGCTCAGTCACATGAAAAGTGCATGATCAGCCACGTGATCAGTGGATGCACAGTTACATGATCAGTGTATGATCAGCTTCGTGATCAGTGCATGATCAGGCAAGTGATCAGTGCTTGATCAGTCATGTGATCAGTGTATGGTCAGCCACCTGATCAGTGCATGATCAGCCACGGGGTGAGTGCATGAACAGGCACGTGAAGAGTCCATGATCAGTCACGTGATCAGTGTATGATAGCCAGGTTATCAGTGCATGATCAGCCATGTTATAAGTGCATGATCCACAACGTGATTAGTGCATGATCAGCCACATGATCAGTGCATGATCAGCCACGTGATCAGTGCATGATCAGCCACGTGATCAGTGCATACACAGTCATGTGATCAGTGAATGATAGCCATGTGATCAGTGCATGATCAGGCACGTGATCAATGCATGATCAGTCACGTGATCAGTGAATGATCAGCCACGTGATCAGTGAATTATCTGGCACGTGATCAGTGCATGATCAGCCACATGATCAGTGCATACACAGTCATGTGATCAGTGAATGATAGCCATGTGATCAGTGCATGATCAGGCACGTGATCAATGCATGATCAGTCACGTGATCAGTGAATGATCGGCCACGTGATCAGTGCATTATCTGGCACGTGATCAGTGCATGATCAGTCACATGATCAGTGTATGATCAGCCACGTGATCAGTGCATGATAGCCACGTGATCAGTGCATGATAGCCAAGTGATCATTGCCTACAGTTACGTGATCATTGCATGAGCAGTCCCGTGATCATTGCATGATAGCCACGTGATCAGTGCATGACCAGTCAGGTGATAAGTGCGTGATCAGTCACGTGATCAGTGTATGATCATCCACATAATCAGTGCATGCGCAGTCGCGTGATCAGTGCATGATAGCCACGTGATCGGTGCCTGATCAACCACTTTATCAGTGTATGATCAGCCACATGATCAGTGCATGCACAGTCATGGGATCAGTGAATGATAGCCATGTGATCAGTGCATGATCAGTCACGTGATCAGTGTATGATCAGCCACGTGAACAATGCCTGCTGAGTCACGTGACCAGGGCCTACTGAGCTGAGTGATTCTTTCTGCTGAGCTGCTTGACAATTGCCAGCTATGCTGCGTTATTCCTGCCTGCTCATCTGCTTGACAATTGCCAGCTGAGCCGTCTGATTCCTGCCTATTCAGCTGCTTGATGATTGCCAGCTGAGCAGCATGATTCATCAAAGCTGAGAACCATGATTATTGCCTGCTGATTGTGCGATTCGTGCCTGCTCAGCTCTTTGGTTATTGCCTCCTGAGGCACATCATCAGTGTATGATAGCCACGTGATTAATTCATGATCAGTCACATGATCAGCACCATTCATAAAAGAGATTACTGCATGCTAAGTCACGTGATCAGTTCATGATCATCCATGTGATTAATGCATGTTCAGCCCCGTAATAAGTTCATGATCATCCACGTTATTATTGCATGAACAATCAAGTGATCAGTGCATGATAGCCACGTGATCTGTGCATGATCAGTCACGTGATCAGTGTAATATCAGTCACGTGATCAGTGCATGATAGCCACATGACCAGTACATGATTAATCAGTGCATGATCAGTCACGTGATCAGTGCATGATCAGCCATTTTTGTAGTGCATGATCAGTCACGTGATCAGTGTATGATCATCCACATGATCAGTGCATGCACTGTCAAGTGATCAGTGAATGATAGCCATGTGATCAGGGCATGATCAAGCACGTGATCACTGTATCATCAGCCACTTGAACAGTGCGAGCTCAGTCACGTGATCAGGGCATACTGAGCTGCATTTTCCTGTCTGCTCAGCTGCTTGACAATTGCCAGCTGAGCTGCGTGATTACTGCCTGCTCATCGGCTTGATAATTGCCAGTTGAGCTGCGTGATTCCTGGCTGCTCATCTGCGTTATTATTGCCAGCGTCATTGCTCTCGAGTCATGGTAGGGGAATCTGGCCTCGAGACGTGTTGAAGAACGTCTCTCGAGGTCCTTCTCGGGTTGAGGCAGGAAACCCTGGCTTCCCTCGACTTGTGCAGGTGACCTCAGGGGGCTTCTCATGGTGACTCTGAGAAGTCAGCGAAAATGGAGGTGGGAAGGGCCTCTCGGGACCCCACTGGGTTGGGTGCATTGGAAGAGGGCCTCATCTCCAGTTGAGGCAGGAACCTCAGGGTTCCTCTGATTTCAGACTCCGATCGCAGGGTCCCTGCAGACTTGGACAGGAGAGTCAGGCCTCGTCTTCGGTTGAGGCATGGAATTCCGCTTGCCTCTCGAGGTGTTCCCGGGGAGAGAGGCCACATGTTGAGCTGTATTGTGAACCTGGGGTTTTTTTCCGGACGATGCACGGGCGAGTCACTGCCCCTTCGTGTTCACTTCATTCACAGGGTGGAGTTCAAAGAGGTGTCTGGGCATCGGGTTCTTATCAAGAGGGGACCGGGAAATCGGGGTCCTTCCCAGTGTGGAAGCACCCACGAGGCCATGTATGGAATGTCGTCGTGAGACCGGCCTCATCCTGAGGTGCGACCGGAAGTTCGGGAACCCCTTCCAGACAAAGCAGGGAGTCGACCCTCCTGTCGAGATCAGGAGGTTAGAAGGGGCTCAGAGGAAGTGGTGCCGGAAAACCTCGGTGTTCCTCTCAAGGGAGACCGGGATGTCTGGGAAATTTGTGGGTCGCATCAAGGGTGCCAATTACCATTTCGACCTCCAATTCCTAACGTGGGACGTCTCCTGAGACGCTGTAGCGGGTAAGGGCTTCATCTTGCGATGACGGGGGAACCACGTGGTTTTTCTCCAGTTGCGGCGGGATTCTCGAGTTACGACGGGGAATTCAGGATGCCTCTTGTGTTGGCCCAGGGAAGTCCAATGTTCCATTCGAGTTGCGAAAGAAAGCTGGGGATTGCTCTCGAGTGACTGCAGGGCCAATAGACCTCATCTAGGCTTGTGTCCAGAAGCCAATGTTCCTCTGCAGGGTCGACATGGATCTCGGGGTTGCATTCCAGATGCACCCGGGGAGACAGGCATTCAAGTACAGAGGAAGCAAAGAACCCCGCTCTGCTCTCGAGTCGCGACGGGTATCTCTTGGAGCTCACTGGGTGGACTAAAGGGAGTCAAGACTCCTGAGGCGTTTGGAGAGAGGTCGAGAGATTGGTCTCTAGGCCATGCAGGAGACGAAGGCCCTCATCTCGCGATGACGGGGGAGTCTCGGTGTTGGTCTGGAGCGGCGGCCCCAGTGTGCGGTTTCTCACGAGGTACGATGGCGAGGTCAGTGAGCCTCTCGTGGGGCGCCAGGGAAGTCGGGTCTCCATGCGAGTGCCGAGGGGGAGCGCGTCATTGCTCTCGAGTCATGGTAGGGGAATCTGGCCTCGAGACGTGTTGAAGAAGGTCTCTCGAGGTCTTTCTCGGGTTGAGGCAGGAAACCCTGGCTTCCCTCGACTTGTGCAGGTGACCTCAGGGGGCTTCTCATGGTGGCTCTGATAAGTCAGGGAACCTGGAGGTGGGAGGGGCCTCTCGGGACTCCACTGGGTTTGGTGCATTGGAACAGGGACTCATCTCCAGTTGAGGCAGGAACCTCAGGGTTCCTCTGATTTCAGACTCCGATCGTGGGGTCCCTGCAGACTTGGGACAGGAGAGTCAGGCCTCGTCGTGGGTTGAGGCATGGAACTCCGCTTGCCTCTCGAGGTGTCCACGGGGAGAGAGGCCACTTGTCGAGCTGTATTTGGAACCTGTGGCTTTTTCCGGACTATGCACCGGCGAGTCACTGCCCCTTCGTGTTCACTTCATTCACAGGGTGGAGTTCGGAGAGCTGTCCGGGCATTGGGTTCTTATCAAGAGAGGACCGGGAAATCGGGGTCCTTCGCAATGTGGAAGCACCCACGAGGCCATGTCTGGAATGTCGTCGTGAGACCGGCCTCATCCTGAGGTGCGACCGGAAGTTCGGGAACCCCTTCCAGACAAAGCAGTGTAGTCGACCCTCCTTTCGAGATCAGGAGGGTAGAAGGGCTCAGAGGAAGTGGTGCCGGAAAACCTCGGTGTTCCTCTAGAGGGAGACCGCGATGTCGGGGAACTTTGTGGGTCGCATCAAGGGTGCCAAGTACCATTTCGACCTCCAACTTCCTAACGTGGGACTTCTCCTGAGACGCTGTAGCGGGTAAGGGCTTCATTTGCGATGACGGGGGAACCACGTGGTTTTTCTCGAGTTGCGGCGGGATTCTCGAGTTACGACGGGGAATTCAGGATGCCTCTTGTGTTGGCCCAGGGAAGTCCAATGTTCCATCGAGTTGCGAAGAAAGCTGGGGATTGCTCTCGAGTGACTGCAGGGCCAATAGACCTCATCTAGGCTTGTGTCCAGAAGCCAATGTTCCTCTCCAGGGG
>NW_020867826.1:0-33331 GCF_003369695.1 Bos indicus x Bos taurus
TTGCATGATCAACCACGTGAGCAGTGCATGATAGCCACGTGATTCATTGCATGATCACTTCAGTGAGCAGTGTATGATCAGCCACGTAACCAGTACATGGTAGCTATGTGATAATTGCAATGATCAACCACGTGAGCAGTGCATGATAGCACGTGATCACTGCAGGATCAGTCACGTGATAGGTGTATGATCAGGCACATGATCAGTGCATGATATCCACGTGATCAGTGCCTGATACCCACGTGATCAGTTCATGATTAGTCACGTGATCTGTGCATGACCAGGCATGTGAGCAGTGTATGAATCAGCCACGTGATCAGTGCATGATAGTCACGTGATCAGTGCATGATCAGTCAAGTGATAGGTGTATGATCAGCCACATGATCAGTGCATGATATCCACGTGATCAGTGCCTGGTACCCACGTGATCAGTTCATGATAAGTCACGTGATCTGTTCATGACCAGGCACGTGAACAGTGTATGATCAGCCACGTGATCAGTGCATGATCAGCCACGTCAACAGTGCATGATAGCCACGTAATTAGTGCATGGTCAGTCACGTGATCAGTGCATGATCAATTACGTGATCAGTGCATGGTCACTCACGGATCCAGTACATGGTAGCTACGTGATCATTGCATGATCAGCCACTTGAGCAGTGCATGATAGTCACGTGATCAGTGCATGATCAGTTTCGGGAGCAGAGTATGATCAGCCATTTGATCAGTGCATGATAGCCAAATGATCACTGCATGATCTGTCACATGATCAGTGTATGATCATCCACGTGATCAGTGCATGGGCAGTCATGTGATCAGGCATGATATAGACGTGATCAGTGCATGATCAGTCACGTGATCACTGTATGATCAACCACGTGATCAGTGCACGATAGCCAGGTAATGAGTGCATGATAGCCAGATGATCAGTGCATTATCAGTCATGTGATCAGTGCATGATCAGTCACGTGATCAGTGTATGATCAGTCACGTGATCAGTGCATGTGGAGTCATGTAATCAGTGCATTATCAGTCCCGTGATGAGTGTATGATCAGACAAGTGATCAGTGCAAGATAGCTACGTGATCAGTGCATACAGTTACGTGATCAGTGCATGCGCATACACGTGATCAGTGCATGAGAGCCACGTGATCAGTGCATGATCAGTCACGTGATAGGTGTGTGATCAGCCACGTGAACAGTGCATGCTCGGTCTCGTGATCAGGGCCTGCTGAGCTTCGAGATTACTGTCTGCTCATCTGCTTGACAATTGCCAGCTGAGCTGCACGATTCCTGCCTGTCATCTCCTTGACAATTGACACCTGTGCTGCGTAATTCCTGCCTGCTCATCTACTTGATTATTGCCAGCTGAGCAGCATGATTTCTCAGAGCTGAGTTCCATGATTATTGCCTGCTGACTGATTCCTGCCTACTCAGCTCTTTGTTCATTGCCTCCAGAGGCACATGATCAGAGTATGACACCAAACATGATCAGCACATGATCAGTCACATGATCAATGCATGATAAGCCAGGTGATCAGTGCATGATCAATTACGTGATCAGTGCATGATCAGTCATGTGACCAGTACATAGTAGCTGCGTGATCATTGCATGATCAGCCGCGTGAGCAGTGCATGATAGCCACGTGATCAGTGCAAGATCAGTCACGTGATCAGTGCATGATCAGTCACGTGATCAGTGCATGATCAATTACGTTACCATTGCATGATCAGTCACGTGACCAGTACATGTTAGCTACGTATTCATTGCAGGGTCAGCCATGTGAGCACTGCATGATAGACACGTGATCAGTGCATGATCAGCTACGTGAGCAGTGTATGATCATCCACGTGATCAGTGCATGATCAGACACGAGAACAGTGTATAATCAGTAACGTGATCAGTGCATGATACCTACGTGATCAGTTCATGATAAGTCACGTGATCTGTGCATGACCAGGCACGTGAACCGTGTATGATCAGCCAAGTGATCAGTGCATTATAGCCACGTGATCAGTGCATGATCAGTCAAGTGATAGGTGCGTGAACAGTCACGTGATGCGTGCATGATGAGCCACGTGATCAGTGCAGGATCAATTACGTGATCAGTGCATGATCAGTCACGTGACCAGTACATGGTTTGCTACGTGATCATTGTATGATCACCACGTGAGCAGTGCATGATAGCCACATGATCAGTGCATGATCAGTCACGTGATCAGTACATGATCAGTCACGTGAACAGTGCATGATCACTTACGTGATCTGTGCATGATGAGTCACGTGACCAGTACATGGTAGCTACGTGATCATTGCATGATCAGCCACTTGAGCAGTGCATGATAGTCACGTGATCAGTGCATGATCAGTTTCGGGAGCAGAGTATGATCAGCCACTTGATCAGTGCATGATAGCTACGTGGTCACTGCATGATCTGTCACATGATCAGTGTATGATCATCCACGTGATGAGTGCATGGGCAGTCATGTGATCAGTGCATGATATAGACGTGATCAATGCATGATCAGTCTCGTGATCAGTGTATGGACAACCACGTGATCAGTGCACGATAGCCAGGTAATGAGTGCATGATAGCCAGATGATCAGTGCATTATATCAGTCATGTGATCAGTGCATGATCAGTCACGTGATCAGTGTATGATCAGTCACGTGATCAGTGCATGATCAGTCACGTGATCAGTGTATGATCAGTCTCGTGATCAGTGTATGATCAACCACGTGATCAGTGCACGATAGCCAGGTAATGAGTGCATGATAGCCAGATGATCAGTGCATGATCAGTCACGTGATCAGTGCATGATCAGTCCAGTGATGAGTGTATGATCAGCCAAGTGATCAGTGCAAGATAGCTACGTGATCAGTGCATGATCAGTCACATGATCAGTGCATGATCAGCTACGTCATCAGTGCATGATAGCCTCGTCATCAGTGCATACAGTTACGTGATCAGTGCATGCGCATACATGTGATCAGTGCATGAAAGCCACGTGATCAGTGCATGATTAGTCACGTGATAGGTGTGTGATCAGCCACGTGAACAGTGCATGCTCAGTCACGTGATCAGGGCCTGCTGAGCTTCGTGATTACTGTCTGCTCATCTGCTTGACAATTGCCAGCTGAGCTGCACGATTCCTGCCTGTCATCTCCTTGACAATTGACACCTGTGCTGCGTAATTCCTGCCTGCTCATCTACTTGATTATTGCCAGCTGAGCAGCATGATTTCTCACAGCTGAGTTCCATGATTATTGCCTGCTGACTGATTCCTGCCTACTCAGCTCTTTCTTCATTGCCTCCAGAGGCACATTATCAGTGTATGACACCAAACATGATCAGCACATGATCAGTCACATGATCAATGCATGATAAGCCAGGTGATCAGTGCACGATCAATTACGTGATCAGTGCATGATCAGTCATGTGACCAGTACATGGTAGCTGCGTGACCATTGCATGATCAGCCACGTGATCAGTGCATGATATCCAAGTGATCAGTGCATGATCAATCACGTGATCAGTTTATGATCAGCCACGTGAACAGTGCATGCTCAGTCACGTGATCAGGGCCTGCTGAGCTGCGTGATTACTGTCTGCTCATCTGCTTGACAATTGCCAGCTGAGCTGCACGATTCCTGCCTGTCATCTCCTTGACAATTGCCACCTGTGCTGCGTAATTCCTGCCTGCTCATCTACTTGATTATTGCCAGCTGAGCAGCATGATTTCTCACAGCTGAGTTCCATGATTATTGCCTGCTGACTGATTCCTGCTACTCAGCTCTTTCTTCATTGCCTCCAGAGGCACATTATCAGTGTATGACACCAAACATGATCAGCACATGATCAGTCACATGATCAATGCATGATAAGCCAGGTGATCAGTGCACGATCAATTACGTGATCAGTGCATGATCAGTCATGTGACCAGTACATGGTAGCTGCGTGACCATTGCATGATCAGCCACGTGAGAAGTGCATGATAGCCACGTGATCAGTGCAAGATCAGTCACATGATCAGTGCATGATCAGTCACGTGATCAGTGCATGATCAGCCACGTGATCAGTGTATGATCAGTCACGAGATCAGTGCATGTGGAGTCATGTAATCATGCATGATAGCGTCGTGATCAGTGCATGATCAGTCCCGTGATGAGTGTATGATCAGCTTAGTGATCAGTGCAAGATAGCTACGTGATCAGTGCAGATCAGTCACATGATCAGTGCATGATCAGCCACGTCACCACTGCATGATAGCCACGTCATCAGTGCATACAGTTACGTGATCAGTGCATGCGCAATCACGTGATAAGTGCATGATAGCCACGTGATCAAGTGCATGATCAGTCACGTGATCAGTGCATGATCAGTTACGTGATCAGTGTATGATCATCCACGTGATCAGTGCATGTGGAGTCATGTAATCAATGCATGATAGCGTCGTGATCAGTGCATGATCAGTCCCGTGATGAGTGTATGATCAGACAAGTGATCAGTGCAAGATAGCTACATGATCAGTGCATACAGTTACGTGATCAGTGCATGCGCATACACGTGATCAGTGCATGAGAGCCACGTGATCAGTGCATGATCAGTCACGTGACAAGTGTGTGACCAGCCACGTGAACAGTGCATGCTCAGTCACGTGATCAGGGCCTGCTGAGCTGCGTGATTACTGTCTGCTCATCTGCTTGACAATTGCCAGCTGAGCTGCACGATTCCTGCCTGTCATCTGCTTGACAATTGCCAGCTGTGCTGCGTAATTCCTGCCTGCTCAGCTGCTTGATTATTGCCAGCTGAGCAGCATTCCTCACAGCTGACTTCCATGATTATTGCCTGCTGACTGTTTGATTCGTGCCTACTCAGCTCTTTGTTTATTGCCTCCAGAGGCACATGATCAGTGTATGATAGCACATGATCAGTGCATGATCAGTCACGTGATCAGTACATGATCAGTCACGTGAACAGTGCATGATCACTTACGTGATCTGTGCATGATGAGTCACGTGACCAGTACATGGTAGGTACGTGATCATTGCATGATCAGCCACTTGAGTAGTGCATGATAGCCACGTGATCAGTGCATGATCAGTCACGTGATAAGTGCATGATCAGTCATGAGACCAGTACATGGTAGCTGCGTGATCATTGCATGATCAGCCAGGTGAGCAGTGCATTATAGCCACGTGATTAGTGTATGACCAGGCACGTGATCAGTGTATGACCAGCCAAGTGATCAGTGCATGATCAGCCACGTGATCAGTGCATGACCAGGCACGTGATCAGTGTATGACCAGCCAAGTGATCAGTGCATGATAGCCACGTGATCAGTGCATGATCAGTCACGAGATCAGTGCATGATCATTTACGTGGTTAGTGCATGATCAGTCACGTGACCAGTACATGGTAGCTACGTGATCATTGCATGATCAGCCACGTGAGCAGTGCATGATAGCCACGTGATCAGTGCATGATTAGTCACGTGATAGGTGTGTGATCAGCCACGTGAACAGTGCATGCTCAGTCTCGTGATCAGGGCCTGCTGAGCTTCGTGATTACTGTCTGCTCATCTGCTTGACAATTGCCAGCTGAGCTGCACGATTCCTGCCTGTCATCTCCTTGACAATTGACACCTGTGCTGCGTAATTCCTGCCTGCTCATCTACTTGATTATTGCCAGCTGAGCAGCATGATTTCTCACAGCTGAGTTCCATGATTATTGCCTGCTGACTGATTCCTGCCTACTCAGCTCTTTGTTCATTGCCTCCAGAGGCACATTATCAGTGTATGACACCAAACATGATCAGCACATGATCAGTCACATGATCAATGCATGATAAGCCAGGTGATCAGTGCACGATCAATTACGTGATCAGTGCATGATCAGTCATGTGACCAGTACATGGTAGCTGCGTGACCATTGCATGATCAGCCACGTGAGAAGTGCATGATAGCCACGTGATCAGTGCAAGATCAGTCACATGATCAGTGCATGATCAGTCATGTGATCAGTGCATGATCAGCCACGTGATCAGTGTATGATCAGTCACGAGATCAGTGCATGTGGAGTCATGTAATCAATGCATGATAGCGTCGTGATCAGTGCATGATCAGTCCCGTGATGAGTGTATGATCAGCTTAGTGATCAGTGCAAGATAGCTACGTGATCAGTGCATGATCAGTCACATGATCAGTGCATGATCAGCCACGTCACCACTGCATGATAGCCACGTCATCAGTGCATACAGTTACGTGATCAGTGCATGCGCAATCACGTGATAAGTGCATGATAGCCACGTGATCAGTGCATGATCAGTCACGTGATCAGTGCATGATCAGTTACGTGATCAGTGTATGATCATCCACGTGATCAGTGCATGTGGAGTCATGTAATCAATGCATGATAGCGTCGTGATCAGTGCATGATCAGTCCCGTGATGAGTGTATGATCAGACAAGTGATCAGTGCAAGATAGCTACATGATCAGTGCATACAGTTACGTGATCAGTGCATGCGCATACACGTGATCAGTGCATGAGAGCCACGTGATCAGTGCATGATCAGTCACGTGACAGGTGTGTGACCAGCCACGTGAACAGTGCATGCTCAGTCACGTGATCAGGGCCTGCTGAGCTGCGTGATTACTGTCTGCTCATCTGCTTGACAATTGCCAGCTGAGCTGCACGATTCCTGCCTGTCATCTGCTTGACAATTGCCAGCTGTGCTGCGTAATTCCTGCCTGCTCAGCTGCTTGATTATTGCCAGCTGAGCAGCATTCCTCACAGCTGACTTCCATGATTATTGCCTGCTGACTGTTTGATTCGTGCCTACTCAGCTCTTTGTTTATTGCCTCCAGAGGCACATGATCAGTGTATGATAGCAAACATGATCAGTGCATGATCAGTCACATGATCAGCGCCATTAAGTCACGTGATCACTACATGATAGTCATGTGACCAGTCCATGCTCAGTCACGGTATCAGTGCATGATCAGCCACGTGATCAGTGCATAATAACCACGTGATCAGTGAATGAACAGTCACGTGTTCAGTGCATGCACAGTCACATGTCCATGCATGATAGCCACGTGATCAGAGAAAGATAGCACCGTGTTCAGTGCATGATCACATACACGTGATCAGTGTATGATCAGCCACCTGTACACTGGGTGATGTCACGTGATCAGGGCCTGCTGAGCTGCGTGATTCCTGTCTACTCAGCTTAGTGACAATTGAGAGCTGAGCTGCGTTATTCCTGCCTGATAATCTGCTGGATAATTTCCAGCTGAGCTGCGTGATTCCTTTCTGCTCATCAGCTTGATAATTGCCAGCTGAGCTGCGTTACTCCTGCCTGCTCATCTGCTTGATTATTGCCAGCTGAGCTGCGTTATTCCTGCCTGCTCAGCTGTTGATTATTGCCAGCTGAGCAGAATGATTCGTCACAGCTGAGGTCCATGATTATTGCCTGTTGATTTTGTGATTCGTTCCTGCTCAGCTCTTTAATTATTGCCTTCTGAGGGACATCACCAGTGCATGATAGCCAAGTGATCAGTCACATGATCAGCGCCATTCAGACATGTGATCACTGCATGCTCATCCGCTTGATGAGTTCATGATCAGCCACATGATCAGTGCATCATCAGCCACGTGATCAGTGAATGATAGCCACCTGATCAGTGCATGATAGCCACGTGATCAGTGCATTATAGCCACGTAATCAGTTCATGATTAGTCACGTGATCTCTGCATGACCAGGCACGAGATCAGTGTATGATCAGCCACGTGATCAGTGCATGATAGCCACGTGATCAGTGCATGATCAGTCACGTGATCAGAGCATGAACAGTCACGTGATCAGTGCATGATGATCCCCGTGATCAGTGCATGATCACTCACGTGACCAGTACATGGTAGCTACGTGATCATTGCATGATCAGCCACGTGAGCAGTGCATGATAGCCACGTGATCAGTGCCTGATCAGTCACGTGATCAGTGCATGATCAGTTACGTGATCAGTGCATGCCCAATCACGTGATCAGTGCATGATAGCTACATGATCAGTGCATGATTATCCACGTGAGCACTGGATGATAGTCACCTGATCAGTGAATGATAGACACCTGAACAGTGCATAAGAGCCACGTGATCAGTGCATGATCAGTCACATGATCCATGCATGATCAATCACGTGACCAGTACATGGTAGCTACCTGAACATTGCATGATCAACCACGTGAGCAGTGCATGATAGCCACGTGATCATTGCATGATCACTTCAGTGAGCAGTGTATGATCAGCCACGTAACCAGTACATGGTAGCTATGTGATAATTGCATGATCAACCACGTGAGCAGTGCATGATAGCCACGTGATCACTGCAGGATCAGTCACGTGATAGGTGTATGATCAGGCACATGATCAGTGCATGATATCCACGTGATCAGTGCCTGATACCCACGTGATCAGTTCATGATTAGTCACGTGATCTGTGCATGACCAGGCATGTGAGCAGTGTATGATCAGCCACGTGATCAGTGCATGATAGCCACGTGATCAGTGCATGATCAGTCAAGTGATAGGTGTATGATCAGCCACATGATCAGTGCATGATATCCACGTGATCAGTGCCTGGTACCCACGTGATCAGTTCATGATAAGTCACGTGATCTGTTCATGACCAGGCACGTGAACAGTGTATGATCAGCCACGTGATCAGTGCATGATCAGCCACGTCAACAGTGCATGATAGCCACGTAATTAGTGCATGGTCAGTCACGTGATCAGTGCATGATCAATTACGTGATCAGTGCATGGTCACTCACGGGATCCAGTACATGGTAGCTACGTGATCATTGCATGATCAGCCACTTGAGCAGTGCATGATAGTCACGTGATCAGTGCATGATCAGTTTCGGGAGCAGAGTATGATCAGCCATTTGATCAGTGCATGATAGCCAAATGATCACTGCATGATCTGTCACATGATCAGTGTATGATCATCCACGTGATCAGTGCATGGGCAGTCATGTGATCAGTGCATGATATAGACGTGATCAGTGCATGATCAGTCACGTGATCACTGTATGATCAACCACGTGATCAGTGCACGATAGCCAGGTAATGAGTGCATGATAGCCAGATGATCAGTGCATTATCAGTCATGTGATCAGTGCATGATCAGTCACGTGATCAGTGTATGATCAGTCACGTGATCAGTGCATGTGGAGTCATGTAATCAGTGCATTATCAGTCCCGTGATGAGTGTATGATCAGACAAGTGATCAGTGCAAGATAGCTACGTGATCAGTGCATACAGTTACGTGATCAGTGCATGCGCATACACGTGATCAGTGCATGAGAGCCACGTGATCAGTGCATGATCAGTCACGTGATAGGTGTGTGATCAGCCACGTGAACAGTGCATGCTCGGTCTCGTGATCAGGGCCTGCTGAGCTTCGAGATTACTGTCTGCTCATCTGCTTGACAATTGCCAGCTGAGCTGCACGATTCCTGCCTGTCATCTCCTTGACAATTGACACCTGTGCTGCGTAATTCCTGCCTGCTCATCTACTTGATTATTGCCAGCTGAGCAGCATGATTTCTCAGAGCTGAGTTCCATGATTATTGCCTGCTGACTGATTCCTGCCTACTCAGCTCTTTGTTCATTGCCTCCAGAGGCACATGATCAGAGTATGACACCAAACATGATCAGCACATGATCAGTCACATGATCAATGCATGATAAGCCAGGTGATCAGTGCATGATCAATTACGTGATCAGTGCATGATCAGTCATGTGACCAGTACATAGTAGCTGCGTGATCATTGCATGATCAGCCGCGTGAGCAGTGCATGATAGCCACGTGATCAGTGCAAGATCAGTCACGTGATCAGTGCATGATCAGTCACGTGATCAGTGCATGATCAATTACGTTACCATTGCATGATCAGTCACGTGACCAGTACATGTTAGCTACGTGATCATTGCAGGGTCAGCCATGTGAGCACTGCATGATAGACACGTGATCAGTGCATGATCAGCTACGTGAGCAGTGTATGATCATCCACGTGATCAGTGCATGATCAGACACGAGAACAGTGTATAATCAGTAACGTGATCAGTGCATGATACCTACGTGATCAGTTCATGATAAGTCACGTGATCTGTGCATGACCAGGCACGTGAACCGTGTATGATCAGCCAAGTGATCAGTGCATTATAGCCACGTGATCAGTGCATGATCAGTCAAGTGATAGGTGCGTGAACAGTCACGTGATGCGTGCATGATGAGCCACGTGATCAGTGCAGGATCAATTACGTGATCAGTGCATGATCAGTCACGTGACCAGTACATGGTTGCTACGTGATCATTGTATGATCACCACGTGAGCAGTGCATGATAGCCACATGATCAGTGCATGATCAGTCACGTGATCAGTACATGATCAGTCACGTGAACAGTGCATGATCACTTACATGATCTGTGCATGATGAGTCACGTGACCAGTACATGGTAGCTACGTGATCATTGCATGATCAGCCACTTGAGCAGTGCATGATAGTCACGTGATCAGTGCATGATCAGTTTCGGGAGCAGAGTATGATCAGCCACTTGATCAGTGCATGATAGCTACGTGGTCACTGCATGATCTGTCACATGATCAGTGTATGATCATCCACGTGATGAGTGCATGGGCAGTCATGTGATCAGTGCATGATATAGACGTGATCAATGCATGATCAGTCTCGTGATCAGTGTATGGACAACCACGTGATCAGTGCACGATAGCCAGGTAATGAGTGCATGATAGCCAGATGATCAGTGCATTATCAGTCATGTGATCAGTGCATGATCAGTCACGTGATCAGTGTATGATCAGTCACGTGATCAGTGCATGATCAGTCACGTGATCAGTGTATGATCAGTCTCGTGATCAGTGTATGATCAACCACGTGATCAGTGCACGATAGCCAGGTAATGAGTGCATGATAGCCAGATGATCAGTGCATGATCAGTCACGTGATCAGTGCATGATCAGTCCAGTGATGAGTGTATGATCAGCCAAGTGATCAGTGCAAGATAGCTACGTGATCAGTGCATGATCAGTCACATGATCAGTGCATGATCAGCCACGTCATCAGTGCATGATAGCCTCGTCATCAGTGCATACAGTTACGTGATCAGTGCATGCGCATACATGTGATCAGTGCATGAAAGCCACGTGATCAGTGCATGATTAGTCACGTGATAGGTGTGTGATCAGCCACGTGAACAGTGCATGCTCAGTCACGTGATCAGGGCCTGCTGAGCTTCGTGATTACTGTCTGCTCATCTGCTTGACAATTGCCAGCTGAGCTGCACGATTCCTGCCTGTCATCTCCTTGACAATTGACACCTGTGCTGCGTAATTCCTGCCTGCTCATCTACTTGATTATTGCCAGCTGAGCAGCATGATTTCTCACAGCTGAGTTCCATGATTATTGCCTGCTGACTGATTCCTGCCTACTCAGCTCTTTCTTCATTGCCTCCAGAGGCACATTATCAGTGTATGACACCAAACATGATCAGCACATGATCAGTCACATGATCAATGCATGATAAGCCAGGTGATCAGTGCACGATCAATTACGTGATCAGTGCATGATCAGTCATGTGACCAGTACATGGTAGCTGCGTGACCATTGCATGATCAGCCACGTGATCAGTGCATGATATCCAAGTGATCAGTGCATGATCAATCACGTGATCAGTTTATGATCAGCCACGTGAACAGTGCATGCTCAGTCACGTGATCAGGGCCTGCTGAGCTGCGTGATTACTGTCTGCTCATCTGCTTGACAATTGCCAGCTGAGCTGCACGATTCCTGCCTGTCATCTCCTTGACAATTGCCACCTGTGCTGCGTAATTCCTGCCTGCTCATCTACTTGATTATTGCCAGCTGAGCAGCATGATTTCTCACAGCTGAGTTCCATGATTATTGCCTGCTGACTGATTCCTGCCTACTCAGCTCTTTGTTCATTGCCTCCAGAGGCACATTATCAGTGTATGACACCAAACATGATCAGCACATGATCAGTCACATGATCAATGCATGATAAGCCAGGTGATCAGTGCACGATCAATTACGTGATCAGTGCATGATCAGTCATGTGACCAGTACATGGTAGCTGCGTGACCATTGCATGATCAGCCACGTGAGAAGTGCATGATAGCCACGTGATCAGTGCAAGATCAGTCACATGATCAGTGCATGATCAGTCACGTGATCAGTGCATGATCAGCCACGTGATCAGTGTATGATCAGTCACGAGATCAGTGCATGTGGAGTCATGTAATCAATGCATGATAGCGTCGTGATCAGTGCATGATCAGTCCCGTGATGAGTGTATGATCAGCTTAGTGATCAGTGCAAGATAGCTACGTGATCAGTGCATGATCAGTCACATGATCAGTGCATGATCAGCCACGTCACCACTGCATGATAGCCACGTCATCAGTGCATACAGTTACGTGATCAGTGCATGCGCAATCACGTGATAAGTGCATGATAGCCACGTGATCAGTGCATGATCAGTCACGTGATCAGTGCATGATCAGTTACGTGATCAGTGTATGATCATCCACGTGATCAGTGCATGTGGAGTCATGTAATCAATGCATGATAGCGTCGTGATCAGTGCATGATCAGTCCCGTGATGAGTGTATGATCAGACAAGTGATCAGTGCAAGATAGCTACGTGATCAGTGCATACAGTTACGTGATCAGTGCATGCGCATACACGTGATCAGTGCATGAGAGCCACGTGATCAGTGCATGATCAGTCACGTGACAGGTGTGTGACCAGCCACGTGAACAGTGCATGCTCAGTCACGTGATCAGGGCCTGCTGAGCTGCGTGATTACTGTCTGCTCATCTGCTTGACAATTGCCAGCTGAGCTGCACGATTCCTGCCTGTCATCTGCTTGACAATTGCCAGCTGTGCTGCGTAATTCCTGCCTGCTCAGCTGCTTGATTATTGCCAGCTGAGCAGCATTCCTCACAGCTGACTTCCATGATTATTGCCTGCTGACTGTTTGATTCGTGCCTACTCAGCTCTTTGTTTATTGCCTCCAGAGGCACATGATCAGTGTATGATAGCGACATGATCAGTGCATGATCAGTCACGTGATCAGTACATGATCAGTCACGTGAACAGTGCATGATCACTTACGTGATCTGTGCATGATGAGTCACGTGACCAGTACATGGTAGCTACGTGATCATTGCATGATCAGCCACTTGAGCAGTGCATGATAGTCACGTGATCAGTGCATGATCAGTTTCGGGAGCAGAGTATGATCAGCCACTTGATCAGTGCATGATAGCTACGTGGTCACTGCATGATCTGTCACATGATCAGTGTATGATCATCCACGTGATGAGTGCATGGGCAGTCATGTGATCAGTGCATGATATAGACGTGATCAATGCATGATCAGTCTCGTGATCAGTGTATGGTCAACCACGTGATCAGTGCACGATAGCCAGGTAATGAGTGCATGATAGCCAGATGATCAGTGCATTATCAGTCATGTGATCAGTGCATGATCAGTCACGTGATCAGTGTATGATCAGTCACGTGATCAGTGCATGATCAGTCACGTGATCAGTGTATGATCAGTCTCGTGATCAGTGTATGATCAACCACGTGATCAGTGCACGATAGCCAGGTAATGAGTGCATGATAGCCAGATGATCAGTGCATGATCAGTCACGTGATCAGTGCATGATCAGTCCAGTGATGAGTGTATGATCAGCCAAGTGATCAGTGCAAGATAGCTACGTGATCAGTGCATGATCAGTCACATGATCAGTGCATGATCAGCCACGTCATCAGTGCATGATAGCCTCGTCATCAGTGCATACAGTTACGTGATCAGTGCATGCGCATACATGTGATCAGTGCATGAAAGCCACGTGATCAGTGCATGATTAGTCACGTGATAGGTGTGTGATCAGCCACGTGAACAGTGCATGCTCAGTCACGTGATCAGGGCCTGCTGAGCTGCGTGATTACTGTCTGCTCATCTGCTTGACAATTGCCAGCTGAGCTGCACGATTCCTGCCTGTCATCTCCTTGACAATTGACACCTGTGCTGCGTAATTCCTGCCTGCTCATCTACTTGATTATTGCCAGCTGAGCAGCATGATTTCTCACAGCTGAGTTCCATGATTATTGCCTGCTGACTGATTCCTGCCTACTCAGCTCTTTGTTCATTGCCTCCAGAGGCACATTATCAGTGTATGACACCAAACATGATCAGCACATGATCAGTCACATGATCAATGCATGATAAGCCAGGTGATCAGTGCACGATCAATTACGTGATCAGTGCATGATCAGTCATGTGACCAGTACATGGTAGCTGCGTGACCATTGCATGATCAGCCACGTGATCAGTGCATGATATCCAAGTGATCAGTGCATGATCAATCACGTGATCAGTTTATGATCAGCCACGTGAACAGTGCATGCTCAGTCACGTGATCAGGGCCTGCTGAGCTGCGTGATTACTGTCTGCTCATCTGCTTGACAATTGCCAGCTGAGCTGCACGATTCCTGCCTGTCATCTCCTTGACAATTGCCACCTGTGCTGCGTAATTCCTGCCTGCTCATCTACTTGATTATTGCCAGCTGAGCAGCATGATTTCTCACAGCTGAGTTCCATGATTATTGCCTGCTGACTGATTCCTGCCTACTCAGCTCTTTGTTCATTGCCTCCAGAGGCACATTATCAGTGTATGACACCAAACATGATCAGCACATGATCAGTCACATGATCAATGCATGATAAGCCAGGTGATCAGTGCACGATCAATTACGTGATCAGTGCATGATCAGTCATGTGACCAGTACATGGTAGCTGCGTGACCATTGCATGATCAGCCACGTGAGAAGTGCATGATAGCCACGTGATCAGTGCAAGATCAGTCACATGATCAGTGCATGATCAGTCACGTGATCAGTGCATGATCAGCCACGTGATCAGTGTATGATCAGTCACGAGATCAGTGCATGTGGAGTCATGTAATCAATGCATGATAGCGTCGTGATCAGTGCATGATCAGTCCCGTGATGAGTGTATGATCAGCTTAGTGATCAGTGCAAGATAGCTACGTGATCAGTGCATGATCAGTCACATGATCAGTGCATGATCAGCCACGTCACCACTGCATGATAGCCACGTCATCAGTGCATACAGTTACGTGATCAGTGCATGCGCAATCACGTGATAAGTGCATGATAGCCACGTGATCAGTGCATGATCAGTCACGTGATCAGTGCATGATCAGTTACGTGATCAGTGTATGATCATCCACGTGATCAGTGCATGTGGAGTCATGTAATCAATGCATGATAGCGTCGTGATCAGTGCATGATCAGTCCCGTGATGAGTGTATGATCAGACAAGTGATCAGTGCAAGATAGCTACGTGATCAGTGCATACAGTTACGTGATCAGTGCATGCGCATACACGTGATCAGTGCATGAGAGCCACGTGATCAGTGCATGATCAGTCACGTGACAGGTGTGTGACCAGCCACGTGAACAGTGCATGCTCAGTCACGTGATCAGGGCCTGCTGAGCTGCGTGATTACTGTCTGCTCATCTGCTTGACAATTGCCAGCTGAGCTGCACGATTCCTGCCTGTCATCTGCTTGACAATTGCCAGCTGTGCTGCGTAATTCCTGCCTGCTCAGCTGCTTGATTATTGCCAGCTGAGCAGCATTCCTCACAGCTGACTTCCATGATTATTGCCTGCTGACTGTTTGATTCGTGCCTACTCAGCTCTTTGTTTATTGCCTCCAGAGGCACATGATCAGTGTATGATAGCAAACATGATCAGTGCATGATCAGTCACATGATCAGCGCCATTAAGTCACGTGATCACTACATGATAGTCATGTGACCAGTCCATGCTCAGTCACGGTATCAGTGCATGATCAGCCACGTGATCAGTGCATAATAACCACGTGATCAGTGAATGAACAGTCACGTGTTCAGTGCATGCACAGTCACATGTCCATGCATGATAGCCACGTGATCAGAGAAAGATAGCACCGTGTTCAGTGCATGATCACATACACGTGATCAGTGTACGATCAGCCACCTGTACACTGGGTGATGTCACGTGATCAGGGCCTGCTGAGCTGCGTGATTCCTGTCTACTCAGCTTAGTGACAATTGAGAGCTGAGCTGCGTTATTCCTGCCTGATAATCTGCTGGATAATTTCCAGCTGAGCTGCGTGATTCCTTTCTGCTCATCAGCTTGATAATTGCCAGCTGAGCTGCGTTACTCCTGCCTGCTCATCTGCTTGATTATTGCCAGCTGAGCTGCGTTATTCCTGCCTGCTCAGCTGTTGATTATTGCCAGCTGAGCAGAATGATTCGTCACAGCTGAGGTCCATGATTATTGCCTGTTGATTTTGTGATTCGTTCCTGCTCAGCTCTTTAATTATTGCCTTCTGAGGGACATCACCAGTGCATGATAGCCAAGTGATCAGTCACATGATCAGCGCCATTCAGACATGTGATCACTGCATGCTCATCCGCTTGATGAGTTCATGATCAGCCACATGATCAGTGCATCATCAGCCACGTGATCAGTGAATGATAGCCACCTGATCAGTGCATGATAGCCACGTGATCAGTGCATTATAGCCACGTAATCAGTTCATGATTAGTCACGTGATCTCTGCATGACCAGGCACGAGATCAGTGTATGATCAGCCACGTGATCAGTGCATGATAGCCACGTGATCAGGGCATGATCAGTCACGTGATCAGAGCATGAACAGTCACGTGATCAGTGCATGATGATCCCCGTGATCAGTGCATGATCAATTACGTGATCAGTGCATGATCACTCACGTGACCAGTACATGGTAGCTACGTGATCATTGCATGATCAGCCACGTGAGCAGTGCATGATAGCCACGTGATCAGTGCCTGATCAGTCACGTGATCAGTGCATGATCAGTTACGTGATCAGTGCATGCCCAATCACGTGATCAGTGCATGATAGCTACATGATCAGTGCATGATTATCCACGTGAGCACTGGATGATAGTCACCTGATCAGTGAATGATAGACACCTGAACAGTGCATAAGAGCCACGTGATCAGTGCATGATCAGTCACATGATCCATGCATGATCAATCACGTGACCAGTACATGGTAGCTACCTGAACATTGCATGATCAACCACGTGAGCAGTGCATGATAGCCACGTGATCATTGCATGATCACTTCAGTGAGCAGTGTATGATCAGCCACGTAACCAGTACATGGTAGCTATGTGATAATTGCATGATCAACCACGTGAGCAGTGCATGATAGCCACGTGATCACTGCAGGATCAGTCACGTGATAGGTGTATGATCAGGCACATGATCAGTGCATGATATCCACGTGATCAGTGCCTGATACCCACGTGATCAGTTCATGATTAGTCACGTGATCTGTGCATGACCAGGCATGTGAGCAGTGTATGATCAGCCACGTGATCAGTGCATGATAGCCACGTGATCAGTGCATGATCAGTCAAGTGATAGGTGTATGATCAGCCACATGATCAGTGCATGATATCCACGTGATCAGTGCCTGGTACCCACGTGATCAGTTCATGATAAGTCACGTGATCTGTTCATGATCAGGCACGTGAACAGTGTATGATCAGCCACGTGATCAGTGCATGATTAATTACGTGATCAGTGCATGATCAGTCACGTGATCAGTGCATGATCAGCCACGTCAACAGTGCATGATAGCCTCGTAATTAGTGCATGGTCAGTCACGTGATCAGTGCATGATCAATTACGTGATCAGTGCATGGTCACTCACGGGATCCAGTACATGGTAGCTACGTGATCATTGCATGATCAGCCACTTGAGCAGTGCATGATAGTCACGTGATCAGTGCATGATCAGTTTCGGGAGCAGAGTATGATCAGCCACTTGATCAGTGCATGATAGCCAAATGATCACTGCATGATCTGTCACATGATCAGTGTATGATCATCCACGTGATCAGTGCATGGGCAGTCATGTGATCAGTGCATGATATAGACGTGATCAGTGCATGATCAGTCACGTGATCACTGTATGATCAACCACGTGATCAGTGCATGTGGAGTCATGTAATCAGTGCATTATCAGTCCCGTGATGAGTGTATGATCAGACAAGTGATCAGTGCAAGATAGCTACGTGATCAGTGCATACAGTTACGTGATCAGTGCATGCGCATACACGTGATCAGTGCATGAGAGCCACGTGATCAGTGCATGATCAGTCACGTGATAGGTGTGTGATCAGCCACGTGAACAGTGCATGCTCAGTCTCGTGATCAGGGCCTGCTGAGCTTCGAGATTACTGTCTGCTCATCTGCTTGACAATTGCCAGCTGAGCTGCACGATTCCTGCCTGTCATCTCCTTGACAATTGACACCTGTGCTGCGTAATTCCTGCCTGCTCATCTACTTGATTATTGCCAGCTGAGCAGCATGATTTCTCAGAGCTGAGTTCCATGATTATTGCCTGCTGACTGATTCCTGCCTACTCAGCTCTTTGTTCATTGCCTCCAGAGGCACATGATCAGAGTATGACACCAAACATGATCAGCACATGATCAGTCACATGATCAATGCATGATAAGCCAGGTGATCAGTGCATGATCAATTACGTGATCAGTGCATGATCAGTCATGTGACCAGTACATAGTAGCTGCGTGATCATTGCATGATCAGCCGCGTGAGCAGTGCATGATAGCCACGTGATCAGTGCAAGATCAGTCACGTGATCAGTGCATGATCAGTCACGTGATCAGTGCATGATCAATTACGTTACCATTGCATGATCAGTCACGTGACCAGTACATGTTAGCTACGTGATCATTGCAGGGTCAGCCATGTGAGCACTGCATGATAGACACGTGATCAGTGCATGATCAGCTACGTGAGCAGTGTATGATCATCCACGTGATCAGTGCATGATCAGACACGAGAACAGTGTATAATCAGTAACGTGATCAGTGCATGATACCTACGTGATCAGTTCATTATTAGTCACGTGATCTGTGCATGACAGGCACGTAATCAGTGCATGATATCCACATGATCAGTGAATTATAGCCACGTGATCAGTTCATGATTAGTCACGTGATCTGTGCATGACCAGGCACGTGAACCGTGTATGATCAGCCAAGTGATCAGTGCATTATAGCCACGTGATCAGTGCATGATCAGTCAAGTGATAGGTGCGTGAACAGTCACGTGATGTGTGCATGATGAGCCACGTGATCAGTGCAGGATCAATTACGTGATCAGTGCATGATCAGTCACGTGACCAGTACATGGTTGCTACGTGATCATTGTATGATCACCACGTGAGCAGTGCATGATAGCCACGTGATCAGTGCATGATCAGTCACGTGATCAGTACATGATCAGTCACGTGAACAGTGCATGATCACTTACGTGATCTGTGCATGATGAGTCACGTGACCAGTACATGGTAGCTACGTGATCATTGCATGATCAGCCACTTGAGCAGTGCATGATAGTCACGTGATCAGTGCATGATCAGTTTCGGGAGCAGAGTATGATCAGCCACTTGATCAGTGCATGATAGCTACGTGGTCACTGCATGATCTGTCACATGATCAGTGTATGATCATCCACGTGATGAGTGCATGGGCAGTCATGTGATCAGTGCATGATATAGACGTGATCAATGCATGATCAGTCTCGTGATCAGTGTATGGTCAACCACGTGATCAGTGCACGATAGCCAGGTAATGAGTGCATGATAGCCAGATGATCAGTGCATTATCAGTCATGTGATCAGTGCATGATCAGTCACGTGATCAGTGTATGATCAGTCACGTGATCAGTGCATGATCAGTCACGTGATCAGTGTATGATCAGTCTCGTGATCAGTGTATGATCAACCACGTGATCAGTGCACGATAGCCAGGTAATGAGTGCATGATAGCCAGATGATCAGTGCATGATCAGTCACGTGATCAGTGCATGATCAGTCCAGTGATGAGTGTATGATCAGCCAAGTGATCAGTGCAAGATAGCTACGTGATCAGTGCATGATCAGTCACATGATCAGTGCATGATCAGCCACGTCATCAGTGCATGATAGCCTCGTCATCAGTGCATACAGTTACGTGATCAGTGCATGCGCATACATGTGATCAGTGCATGAAAGCCACGTGATCAGTGCATGATTAGTCACGTGATAGGTGTGTGATCAGCCACGTGAACAGTGCATGCTCAGTCTCGTGATCAGGGCCTGCTGAGCTTCGTGATTACTGTCTGCTCATCTGCTTGACAATTGCCAGCTGAGCTGCACGATTCCTGCCTGTCATCTCCTTGACAATTGACACCTGTGCTGCGTAATTCCTGCCTGCTCATCTACTTGATTATTGCCAGCTGAGCAGCATGATTTCTCACAGCTGAGTTCCATGATTATTGCCTGCTGACTGATTCCTGCCTACTCAGCTCTTTGTTCATTGCCTCCAGAGGCACATTATCAGTGTATGACACCAAACATGATCAGCACATGATCAGTCACATGATCAATGCATGATAAGCCAGGTGATCAGTGCACGATCAATTACGTGATCAGTGCATGATCAGTCATGTGACCAGTACATGGTAGCTGCGTGACCATTGCATGATCAGCCACGTGATCAGTGCATGATATCCAAGTGATCAGTGCATGATCAATCACGTGATCAGTTTATGATCAGCCACGTGAACAGTGCATGCTCAGTCACGTGATCAGGGCCTGCTGAGCTGCGTGATTACTGTCTGCTCATCTGCTTGACAATTGCCAGCTGAGCTGCACGATTCCTGCCTGTCATCTCCTTGACAATTGCCACCTGTGCTGCGTAATTCCTGCCTGCTCATCTACTTGATTATTGCCAGCTGAGCAGCATGATTTCTCAGAGCTGAGTTCCATGATTATTGCCTGCTGACTGATTCCTGCCTACTCAGCTCTTTGTTCATTGCCTCCAGAGGCACATGATCAGAGTATGACACCAAACATGATCAGCACATGATCAGTCACATGATCAATGCATGATAAGCCAGGTGATCAGTGCATGATCAATTACGTGATCAGTGCATGATCAGTCATGTGACCAGTACATAGTAGCTGCGTGATCATTGCATGATCAGCCGCGTGAGCAGTGCATGATAGCCACGTGATCAGTGCAAGATCAGTCACGTGATCAGTGCATGATCAGTCACGTGATCAGTGCATGATCAATTACGTTACCATTGCATGATCAGTCACGTGACCAGTACATGTTAGCTACGTGATCATTGCAGGGTCAGCCATGTGAGCACTGCATGATAGACACGTGATCAGTGCATGATCAGCTACGTGAGCAGTGTATGATCATCCACGTGATCAGTGCATGATCAGACACGAGAACAGTGTATAATCAGTAACGTGATCAGTGCATGATACCTACGTGATCAGTTCATTATTAGTCACGTGATCTGTGCATGACAGGCACGTAATCAGTGCATGATATCCACATGATCAGTGAATTATAGCCACGTGATCAGTTCATGATTAGTCACGTGATCTGTGCATGACCAGGCACGTGAACCGTGTATGATCAGCCAAGTGATCAGTGCATTATAGCCACGTGATCAGTGCATGATCAGTCAAGTGATAGGTGCGTGAACAGTCACGTGATGCGTGCATGATGAGCCACGTGATCAGTGCAGGATCAATTACGTGATCAGTGCATGATCAGTCACGTGACCAGTACATGGTTGCTACGTGATCATTGTATGATCACCACGTGAGCAGTGCATGATAGCCACGTGATCAGTGCATGATCAGTCACGTGATCAGTACATGATCAGTCACGTGAACAGTGCATGATCACTTACGTGATCTGTGCATGATGAGTCACGTGACCAGTACATGGTAGCTACGTGATCATTGCATGATCAGCCACTTGAGCACTGCATGATAGTCACGTGATCAGTGCATGATCAGTTTCGGGAGCAGAGTATGATCAGCCACTTGATCAGTGCATGATAGCTACGTGGTCACTGCATGATCTGTCACATGATCAGTGTATGATCATCCACGTGATGAGTGCATGGGCAGTCATGTGATCAGTGCATGATATAGACGTGATCAATGCATGATCAGTCTCGTGATCAGTGTATGGTCAACCACGTGATCAGTGCACGATAGCCACGTAATGAGTGCATGATAGCCAGATGATCAGTGCATTATCAGTCATGTGATCAGTGCATGATCAGTCACGTGATCAGTGTATGATCAGTCACGTGATCAGTGCATGATCAGTCACGTGATCAGTGTATGATCAGTCTCGTGATCAGTGTATGATCAACCACGTGATCAGTGCACGATAGCCAGGTAATGAGTGCATGATAGCCAGATGATCAGTGCATGATCAGTCACGTGATCAGTGCATGATCAGTCCCGTGATGAGTGTATGATCAGCCAAGTGATCAGTGCAAGATAGCTACGTGATCAGTGCATGATCAGTCACATGATCAGTGCATGATCAGCCACGTCATCAGTGCATGATAGCCACGTGATCAGTGCATACAATTACGTGATCAGTGCATGCGCAATCACGTGATCAGTGCATGAGAGCCACGTGATCAGTGCATGATCAGTCACGTGATAGGTGTGTGATCAGCCACGTGAACAGTGCATGCTCAGTCACGTGATCAGGGCCTGCTGAGCTGCGTGATTACTGTCTGCTCATCTGCTTGACAATTGCCAGCTGAGCTGCACGATTCCTGCCTGTCATCTCCTTGACAATTGCCACCTGTGCTGCGTAATTCCTGCCTGCTCATCTACTTGATTATTGCCAGCTGAGCAGCATGATTTCTCAGAGCTGAGTTCCATGATTATTGCCTGCTGACTGATTCCTGCCTACTCAGCTCTTTGTTCATTGCCTCCAGAGGCACATGATCAGTGTATGACACCAAACATGATCAGCACATGATGAGTCACATGATCAATGCATGATAAGCCAGGTGATCAGTGCATGATCAAGTACGTGATCAGTGCATGAACAGTCATGTGACCAGTACATGGTAGCTGCGTGATCATTGCATGATCAGCCACGTGAGCAGTGCATGATGAATCACGTGATCAGTACATGATCAGTCACGTGATCAGTGCATGATCAATTACGTTACCATTGCATGATCAGTCACGTGACCAGTACATGTAAGCTACGTGATCATTGCAGGATCAGCCACGTGAGCACTGCATGATAGACACGTGATCAGTGCATGATCAGCTACGTGAGCAGTGTATGATCAGCCACGTGATCAGTGCATGATCAGACACGTGAAACAGTGTATGATCAGCACGTGATCAGTGCATGATACCTACGTGATCAGTTCATGATTAGTCACGTTGATCTGTGCATGACAGGCACGTAATCAGTGCATGATATCCACATGATCAGTGAATTATAGCCACGTGATCAGTTCATGATTAGTCACGTGATCTGTGCATGACCAGGCACGTGAACCGTGTATGATCAGCAAGTGATCAGTGCATTATAGCCACGTGATCAGTGCATGATCAGTCAAGTGATAGGTGCGTGAACAGTCCACGTGATGCGTGCATGATGAGCCACGTGATCAGTGCAGGATCAATTACGTGATCAGTGCATGATCAGTCACGTGACCAGTACATGGTTGCTACGTGATCATTGTATGATCACCACGTGAGCAGTGCATGATAGCCACGTGATCAGTGCATGATCAGTCACGTGATCAGTACATGATCAGTCACGTGAACAGTGCATGATCACTTACGTGATCTGTGCATGATGAGTCACGTGACCAGTATATGGTAAGCTACCGTGATCATTGCATGATCAGCCACTTGAGCAGTGCATGATAGTCACGTGATCAGTGCATGATCAGTTTCGGGAGCAGAGTATGATCAGCCACTTGATCAGTGCATGATAGCTACGTGGATCACTGCATGATCTGTCACATGATCAGTGTATGATCATCCACGTGATGAGTGCATGGGCAGTCATGTGATCAGTGCATGATATAGACGTGATCAAGTGCTATGATCAGTCTCGTGATCAGTGTAATGGTCAACCACGTGATCAGTGCACGATAGCCAGGTAATGAGTGCATGATAGCCAGATGATCAGTGCATTATCAGTCATGTGATCAGTGCATGATCAGTCACGTAATCAGTGTATGATCAGTCACGTGATCAGTGCATGATCAGTCACGTGATCAGTGTATGATCAGTCCTCGTGATCAGTGTATGATCAACCACGTGATCAGTGCACGATAGCCAGGTAATGAGTGCATGATAGCCAGATGAGCAGTGCATGATCAGTCACGTATCAGTGCATGATCAGTCCAGTGATGAGTGTTTGATCAGCCAAGTGATCAGTGCAAGATAGCTACGTGATCAGTGCATGATCAGTCACCATGATCAGTGCATGATCAGCCACGTCATCAGTGCATGATAGCCTCGTATCAGTGCATACAGTTACGTGATCAGTGCATGCGCATACATGTGATCAGTGCATGAAAGCCACGTGATCAGTGCATGATTAGTCACGTGATAGGTGTGTGATCAGCCACGTGAACAGTGCATGCTCAGTCACGTGATCAGGGCCTGCTGAGCTGCGTGATTACTGTCTGCTCATCTGCTTGACAATTGCCAGCTGAGCTGCACGATTCCTGCCTGTCATCTCCTTGACAATTGCCACCTGTGCTGCGTAATTCCTGCCTGCTCATCTACTTGATTATTGCCAGCTGAGCAGCATGATTTCTCACGAGCTGAGTTCCATGATTATTGCCTGCTGACTGATTCCTGCCTACTCAGCTCTTTGTTCATTGCCTCCAGAGGCACATGATCAGTGTATGACACCAAACATGATCAGCACATGATCAGTCACATGATCAATGCATGATAAGCCAGGTGATCAGTGCATGATCAATTACGTGATCAGTGCATGATCAGTCATGTGACCAGTACATGGTAGCTGCGTGACCATTGCATGATCAGCCACGTGAGAAGTGATGATAGCCCACGTGATCAGTGCATGATCAATCACGTGATCAGTTATGATCAGCCACGTGATCATTGCAGGGTCACCATGTGAGCACTGCATGATAGACACGTGATCAGTGCATGATCAGCTACGTGAGCAGTGTATGATCATCCAGTATCAGTTGCATGATCAGACACCGAGAACAGTGTATAATCAGTAACGTGATCAGTGCATGATACCTACGTGATCAGTCATTATAGTCACGTGATATGTGCCTGACAGGCACGTAATCAGTGATGTATACCACATGATCATGAATTTAAGCCACGTGATCAGTTCATGATTAGTCACGTGATCTGTGCATGGACCAGGACGTGAAACCGTGTATGATCAGCCAAGTGATCAGTGCATTATAGCCACGTGATCAGTTGCATGATCAGTCAGTGATAGGTGCGTGAACAGTCACGTGATGCGTGCATGATTAGCCACGTGACTCAGTGCAGGATCATTACGTGATCAGTGCATGATCAGTCACGTGACCGTACATGGTTGCTACGTGATCATTGTATGATCACCACGTGAGCAGTGCATGATAGCCACGTGATCAGTGCATGATCAGTCACGTGATCAGTACATGATCAGTCCACGTGAACAGTGCATGATCACTTACGTGATCTGTGCATGATGAGTCACGTGACCAGTACATGGTAGCTACGTGATCATTGCATGATCAGCCACTGAGCAGTGCATGATAGTCACGTGATCAGTGCATGATCAGTTCGGGAGCAGAGTAGTGATCAGCCACTCTGATCAGTGCATATAGCTACGTGGTCACTGCATGATCTGTCACATGATCAGTGTATGATCATCCAGCTGAATGAGTGCATGGGGCAGTCATGTGATCAGTGGCATGATATAGACGTGATCAATGGCATGATCAGTCTCGTGATCAGTGTATTGGTCAACCACGTGATCAGTGCACGATAGCCAGGTAATGAGTGCATGATAGCCAGATGATCAGTGGCATTATCAGTCATGTGATCAGTGCATGATCAGTTCACGTAATTCAGTGTATGATCAGTCACGTGATCAGTGTATATCAGTCTCGTGATCAGTTGTATGATCAACCACGTGATCAGTGCACGATAGCCAGGTAATGAGTTGCATGGATAGCCAGGATGATCAGTGCATGAATCAGTCACGTGATCATGCATGATAGTCCAGGATGAGTGTATGATCAGCAAGTGATCAGTGCAAGATAGCTACGTGATCAGTGCATGATCAGTCACATGATCAGTGCATGATCAGCCACGTCATCAGTGCATGATAGCCACGTCATCAGTGCATAGAGTTACGTGATCAGTGCATGCGCATGCATGTGATCAGTGCATGAAAGCCACGTGATCAGTGCATGATTAGTCACGTGATAGGTGTGTGATCAGCCACGTGAACAGTGCATGCTCAGTCTCGTGATCAGGGCCTGCTGAGCTTCGTGATTACTGTCTGCTCATCTGCTTGACAATTGCCAGCTGAGCTGCACGATCCTGCCTGTCATCTCCTTGACAATGACACCTGTGCTGCGTAATTCCTGCCTGCTCATCTACTTGATTATTGCCAGCTGAGCAGCATGATTTTTCTCACAGCTGAGTTCCATGATTATTGCCTGCCTGACTGATTCCTGCCTACTCAGCTCTTTGTTCATGCCCTCAGAGGCACATTATCAGTGTATGACACCAAACATGATCAGCACGTGATCGTCACATGATCAATGCATGATAAGCCAGGTGATCAGTGCACGATCAATTACGTGATCAGTGCATGATCAGTCATGTGACCAGTACATGGGTAGCTGCGTGGACCATTGCATGATCAGCCACGTGATCAGTGCATGATATCCAAGTGATCAGTGCATGATCAATCACGTGATCAGTTATGATCAGCCACGTGAACAGTGCATGCTCAGTCACGTGATCAGGGCCTGCTGAGCTGCGTGATTACTGTCTGCTCATCTGCTTGACAATTGCCAGCTGAGCTGCACGATTCCTGCCTGTCATCTCCTTGACAATTGACACCTGTGCTGCGTAATTCCTGCCTGCTCATCTACTTGATTATTGCAGCTGAGCAGCATGATTTCTCACAGCTGAGTTCCATGATTATTGCCTGCTGACTGATCCTGCCTACTCAGCTCTTTGTTCATTGCCTCCAGAGGCAACATTATCAGTGTATGACACCAAACATGATCAGCACATGATCAGTCACATGATCAATGAATGATAAGCCGGTGATCAGTGCACGATCAATTACGTGATCAGTGCATGATCAGTCATGTGACCAGTACATGGTAGCTGCGTGACCATTGCATGATCAGCCACGTGAGAAGTGCATGATAGCCACGTGATCAGTGCATGATCAGTCAAGTGATAGGTGTATGATCAGCCACATGATCAGTGCATGATATCCACGTGATCAGTGCCTGGTACATCACGTGATCAGTTTCATGACACCACAGTCACGTGATCTTGTTCATGACCAGGCACAGTGACAGTGTATGAATCAGCACGTGATCAGTGCATGATTAATTACGTGATCAGTGATGATCAGTCAGTGATCAGTGCAATGATCAGCCACGTCAACAGTGGCATGATCAGCCACGTATTAGTGCATGGTCAGGCACGTGATCAGTGCATATCAATTACGTGATCAGTGCATGATCACTCACGTGATCCAGTACATGATAGCTACGTGATATTGCATGATCAGCCACTTGAGCAGTGCATGATAGTCACGTGATCAGTGCATGATCAGTTTCGGAGCAGAGTATGATCAGCCACTTGATCAGTGCATGATAGCCAAATGATCACTGCATGATCCTGTCACATGATTCAGTGTATGATTCATCCACGTGATCAGTGCATGGGCAGTCATGTGATCAGTGCATGATATAGACGTGATCAGTGCATGATCAGCACGTGATTCACTGTATGAGCAACCACGTGATCAGTGCACGATAGCCAGGTAATAGAGTGCATGATAAGCCAGATTGTATCAGTGCATTTATCAGTCATGTGATCAGTGCTATGATTCAGTCCACGCTGATCAGTGTATGATCAGTCACGTGATCAGTTGCATGTGGAGTCACTGTAATCAGATGCATTATACAGTCCCGTGAATGACGTGTTATGATCAGGACAAGTGATTCAGTGCATGATACCTACGTGATCAGTTCATGATAAGTCACGTGATCTGTGCATGAGCCAGGCACGTGAGACCGTGTATGATCAGCCAAGTGATCAGTGCATTATAGCCACGTGATCAGTGCATGATCAGTCAAGTGATAGTGCGTGAACAGTCACGTGATGCGTGCATGAATGAGCCACGTGATCAGTGCAGGATCAATTACGTGATCAGTGCATGATCAGTCACGTGACCAGTACATGGTTGCTACGTGATCATTGTATGATCACCACGTGAGCAGTGCATGATAGCCACATGATCAGTGCATGATCAGTCACGTGATCAGTACATGATCAGTCACGTGAACAGTGCATGATCACTTACGTGATCTGTGCATGATGAGTCACGTGACCAGTACATGGTAGCTACGTGATCATGGCATGATCAGCCACTTGAGCAGTGCATGATAGTCACGTGATCAGTGCATGATCAGTTTCGGGAGCAGAGTATGATCAGCCACTTGATCAGTGCATGATAGCTACGTGGTCACTGCATGATCTGTCACATGATCAGTGTATGATCATCCACGTGATCAGTGCATGGGCAGAGTCATGTGATCAGTGCATGATATAGACGTGATCAATGCATGATCAGTCTCGTGATCAGTGTATGGTCAACCACGTGATCAGTGCACGATAGCCAGGTAATGAGTGCATGATAGCCAGATGATCATGCATTATCAGTCATGTGATCAGTGCATGATCAGTCACGTGATCAGTGTTATGATCAGTCACGTGATCAGTGCATGATCAGTCACGTGATCAGTGTATGATCAGTCTCGTGATCAGTGTCTGATCAACCACGTGATCAGTGCACGATAGACAGGTAATGAGTGCATGATAGCCAGATGATCAGTGCATGATCAGTCACGTGATCAGTGCATGATCAGTCCAGTGATGAGTGTATGATCAGCCAAGTGATCAGTGCAAGATAGCTACGTGATCAGTGCATGATCAGTCACATGATCAGTGCATGATCAGCCACGTCATCAGTGCATGATAGCCTCGTCATCAGTGCATACAGTTACGTGATCAGTGCATGCGCATACACGTGATCAGTGCATGAGAGCCACGTTGATCAGTGCATGATCAGTCACGTGATAGGTGTGTGATCAGCCACGTGAACAGTGCATGCTCAGTCACGTGATCAGGGCCTGCTGAGCTTCGTGATTACTGTCTGCTCATCTGCTTGACAATTGCCAGCTGAGCTGCACGATTCCTGCCTGTCATCTCCTTGACAATTGACACCTGTGCTGCGTAATTCCTGCCTGCTCATCTACTTGATATTGCCAGCTGAGCAGCATGATTTCTCACAGCTGAGTTCCATGATTATTGCCTGCTGACTGATTCCTGCCTTACTCAGCTCTTTCTTCATTGCCTCCAGAGGCACATTATCAGTGTATGACACCAAACATGATCAGCCACATGATCAGTCACATGATCAATGCATGATAAGCCAGGTGATCAGTGCACGATCAATTACGTGATCAGTGCATGATCAGTCATGTGACCAGTACATGGTAGCTGCGTGACCATTGCATGATCAGCCACGTGATCAGTGCATGATATCCAAGTGATCAGTGCATGATCAATCACGTGATCAGTTTATGATCAGCCACGTGAACAGTGCATGCTCAGTCACGTGATCAGGGCCTGCTGAGCTGCGTGATTACTGTCTGCTCATCTGCTTGACAATTGCCAGCTGAGCTGCACGATTCCTGCCTGTCATCTCCTTGACAATTGCCACCTGTGCTGCGTAATTCCTGCCTGCTCATCTACTTGATTATTGCCAGCTGAGCAGCATGATTTCTCAGAGCTGAGTTCCATGATTATAGCCTGCTGACTGATTCCTGCCTACTCAGCTCTTTGTTCATTGCCTCCAGAGGCACATGATCAGGTGTGACACCAAACATGATCAGCACATGATCAGTCACATGATCAATGCATGATAAGCCAGGTGATCAGTGAATGATCAATTACGTGATCAGTGCATGATCAGTCATGTGACCAGTACATGGTAGCTGCGTGATCATTGCATGATCAGCCACGTGAGAAGTGCTATAGCCACGTGATCAGTGCAATGATCAGCCACAGTGATCAGTGCATGATCAGTCACGTGATCAGTGCATGATCAGCCACGTGATCAGTGGCTCAATACTGATCAGTCACGAGATCAGTGCATGTGGAGTCATGTAATCAATTGCATGATAGCGTCGTGATCAGTGCATGATCCAGTCCCGTGATGAGTGTATGATCAGCTTAGTGATCAGTGCAAGATAGCTATGTGATCAGTGCATGATCCAGTCACATGATCAGTGCATGATCAGCCACGTCACCACTGCATGATAGCCACGTCATCAGTGCATACAGTTACGTGATCAGTGCATGCGCAATCACGTGATAAGTGCATGATAGCCACGTGATCAGTGCATGATCAGTCACGTGATCAGTGCATGATCAGTACGTGATCAGTGTATGATCATCCACGTGATCAGTGAATGTGGAGTCATGTAATCAATGCATGATAGCGTCGTGATCATTGCATGATCAGTCCCGTGATGAGTGTATGATCAGACCAAGTGATCAGTGCAAGATAGCTACATGATCAGTGCATACAGGTTACGTGATCATTGCATGCGCATACACGTGATCAGTGCATGTGAGAGCCACGGTGGATCAGTGCATGATCAGTCACGTGAACAGGTGTGTAACAGCCACGTGAACAGTGCATGCTCAGCACGTGATCAGGGCCTGCTGAGCTGCGTGATTTACTGTCTGCTCATCTGCTTGACAATTGCCAGCTGAGCTGCACGATTCCTGCCTGTCATCTGCTTGACAATTGCCAGCTGTGCTGCGTAATTCCTGCCTGCTCAGCTGCTTGATTATTGCCAGCTGAGCAGCATTCCTCACAGCTGAGTTCCATGATTATTGCCTGCTGGACTGTTTGATTCGTGCCTACTCAGCTCTTTGTTTATTGCCTCCAGAGGCACATGATCAGTGTATGATAGCAAACATGATCAGTGCATGATCAGTCACATGATCAGCGCCATTAAGTCACGTGATCACTACATGATAGTCATGTGACCAGTCCATGCTCAGCGCGTTATCAGTGCATATCAGAGCCACACGTGATCAGTGCAATAATAACCACGTGATCAGTGAATGAACAGTCACGTGTTCAGTGCATGCACAGTCCACATGTCCATGCATGATAGGCCACGGATCAGAGAAAGATAGCACTCGTGGTTCAGTGCATGGTCACATACACTTATCAGTGGTATGATCAGCCACCTGTACAGCTGGGTGAATGTCACGTGATCAAGGGCCTGCTGAGGCTGCGTGATTCCTGTCTACTCAGCTATAGTGACAATTGAGAGCTGAGCTGCGTATTCCTTCCTGCGATAATCTGCTTGGATAAGTTTCCAGCTGAGCTGCGTGATTCTTTCTGCTTCATTCAGCTTGATATTGCCAGCTGAGCTGGCGTTACTCCTGCCTGCTCATCTGCTTGATTATTGCCAGCTGAGCTGCGTTATTCCTGCCTGCTCAGCTGTTGATTATTGCCAGCTGAGCAGAATGATTCGTCACAGCTGAGGTCCATGATTATTGCCTGTTGATTTTGTGATTCGTTCCTGCTCAGCTCTTTAAATTATTGCCTTCTGAGGGACCATCACCAGTGGCATGATAGCCAAGTGATCAGTCACATGATCAGCGCCATTCAGACATGTGATCACTGCATGCTCATCCGCTTGATGAGTTCATGATCAGCCACATGATCAGTGCATCATCAGCCACGTGATCAGTGAATGATAGCCACCTGATCAGTGCATGATAGCCACGTGATAAGTGCATTATTAGCCACGTAATCAGTCATGATAGTCACGTGATCTCTGCATGACCAGGCACGAGATCAGTGTATGATCAGCCACTGATCAGTGCATGATAGCCACTGATCAGTGCATATCAGTCACGTGATCAGAGCATGAACAGTCACGTGATCAGTGCATGATGATCCCCGTGATCAGTGCATGATCAATTACGTGATCAGTGCATGATCACTCACGTGACCAGTACATGGTAGCTACGTGATCCATTGCATGATCAGCCACGTGAGCAGTGCATGATAGCCACGTGATCAGTGCCTGATCAGTCACGTGATCAGTGCATGATCAGTTACGTGATCAGTGCATGCCCAATCACGTGATCAGTGCATGATAGCTACATGATCAGTGCATGATTATCCACGTGAGCACTGGATGATAGTCACCTGATCAGTGAATGATAGACACCTGAACAGTGCATAAGAGCCACGTGATCAGTGCTGATCATCAGACATGATCCATGCATGATCAATCACGTGACCAGTACATGGTAGCTACCTGAACTTGCATGATCAACCACGTGAGCAGTGCATGATAGCCACGTGATCATTGCATGATCACTTCAGTGAGCAGTGTATGATCAGCCACGTAACCAGTACATGGTAGCTATGTGATAATTGCATGATCAACCACGTGAGCAGTGCATGATAGCCACGTGATCACTGCAGGATCAGTCACGTGATAGGTGTATGATCAGGCACATGATCAGTGCATGATATCCACGTGATCAGTGCCTGATACCCAAGTGATCAGTTCATGATTAGTCACGTGATCTGTGCATGACCAGGCATGTGAGCAGTGTATGATCACCCACGTGATCAGTGCATGATAGCCACGTGATCAGTGCATGATCAGTCAAGTGATAGGTGTATGATCAGCCACATGATCAGTGCATGATATCCACGTGATCAGTGCCTGGTACCCACGTGATCAGTTCATGATAAGTCACGTGATCTGTTCATGACCAGGCACGTGAACAGTGTATGATCAGCCACGTGATCAGTGCATGATTAATTACGTGATCAGTGCATGATCAGTCACGTGATCAGTGCATGATCAGCCACGTCAACAGTGCATGATAGCCACGTAATTAGTGCATGGTCAG
>NW_020867827.1:0-15056 GCF_003369695.1 Bos indicus x Bos taurus
AGTGCATGAGTGCCAAGGATCAGTGATTTGATATTCACGTGACAGGTGTGTATCAGCCACGTGAACAGTGAATGTTCACCCACGTGATCAGTGCATGGATAGCCCAGTATCAGTGCATGATCAGTACCTGGCCGGTCTGATCAGCCACGTGATCAGTGCATGGTCAGACACGTGAACAGTGTATGATCAGCCACGTGATCAGTGCATGATATCCAAGTGATCAGTGCATGATCATCACGTGATCAGTGTATGATCAGCCACGTGAACTAGTGCATGCTCAGTCACGTGATCAGGGCCTGCTGAGCTGCGTGATTACTGTCTGCTCATCTGCTTGACAATTGCCAGCTGAGCTGCATGATTCCTGCCTGTCATCTGCTTGACAATTGCCAGCTGTGCTGCGTAATTCCTGCCTGCTCAGCTGCTTGATTATTGCCAGCTGAGCAGCATGATTCCTCACAGCCTGAGTTCCATGATTATTGCCTGCTGACTGTTTGATTCGTGCCTACTCAGCTCTTTGTTTATTGCCTCCAGAGGCACATGATCAGTGTATGATAGCAAACATGATCAGCGCATGATCAGTCACATGATCAGAGCCATTAAGTCACGTGATCACTACATGATAGTCATGTGATCAGTCCATGCTCAGTCACGGTATCAGTGCATGATCAGCCACGTGATCAGTGCATGATCAGCCAGGTGATCAGTTCATGATAGCTATGTGATCAGTTCATGATTTGTCACGTGATCTGTGCATGACCAGGCAGGTGATCAGTGTATGATCAGCCACGTGAACAGTGCATGATAGCCACGTGATCAGTGCATGATCCGTCACCTGATGGGTGTATTATCAGTCACCTGACCGGTACATGGTAGCTACATGATCATTGCATGATCAGCCACGTGAGTAGTGCATGATAGCCACGTGATCAGTGCATGATCAGTCATGTAATCTGTGCATGACCAGGCACGTGATCAGTGTATGACCAGCCAAGTGATCAGTGCATGATAGCCACGTGATCAGTGCATGATCAGTCACGTGATCAGTGCATGATCAGTCACGTGATCAGTGGATGATCAGCCACGTGATCAGTGCATGATCAGCCCCATGATCAGTGCATGATCAATTACTTGATCAGTGCATGATCAGTCACGTGACCAGTATATGGTAGCTAGGTGATCATTGCATGATCAGCCACATGAGCCGTGCATGATAGCCACGAGATCAGTGCATGATCAGTCCCGTGATCAGTGCATGATATAGACGTGATCAGTGCATGATCAGTTACGTGAGCAGTGTATGATCAGCCACGTGAGCAGTGCATGGTCAGACACGTGAACAGTGTATGATCAGCCACGTGATCAGTGCATGATATCCAAGTGATCAGTGCATGATCAATCACGTGATCAGTGTATGATCAGCCACGTGAACAGTGCATGCTCAGTCACGTGATCTGGGCCTGCTGAGCTGCGTGATTACTGTCTGCTCATCTGCTTGACAATTGCCAGCTGTGCTGCGTAATTCCTGCCTGCTCAGCTGCTTGATTATTGCCAGCTGAGCAGCATGATTCCTCACACCTGAGTTCCATGATTATTGCCTGCTGACTGTTTGATTCGTGCCTACTCAGCTCTTTGTTTATTGCCTCCAGAGGCACATGATCAGTGTATGATAGCAAACATGATCAGCGCATGATCAGTCACATGATCAGAGCCATTAAGTCACATGATCACTACATGATAGTCATGTGATCAGTCCATGCTCAGTCACGGTATCAGTGCATGATCAGCCACGTGATCAGTGCATGATCTGTCACAAGATTAGTGTATGATCATCCACGTGATCAGTGCATGGGCAGTCATGTGATCAGTGCATGATATAGACGTGAACAGTACATGATCAGTCTCGTGATCAGTGCATGATAGCCACGTGATCAGTGCATAATCAGTCACCTGATGGGTGTATGATTATTCACGTGACCTGTACATGTTAGCTACCTGATCATTGCATGATCAGCCACGTGAGTAGTGCATGATAGCCACGTGATCACTGCATGATCAGTCACGAGATCAGTGCATGATCAGTCATGTGATCAGTGCATGATCAGCCACGTGATCAGTGCATGACCAGGCACGTGATCAGTGTATGTCCAGCCAAGTGATCAGTGCATGATAGCCACGTGATCAGTGCATGATCAGTCACGTGATCAGTGCATGATCAGTTATGTGATCAGTGTATGATCAGCCACATGATCAGTGCATGATCAGCCACATGATCAGTGCATGATCAATTAGGTGATCAGTGCATGATCAGTCACGTGACCAGTACATGGTAGCTACGTGATCATTGCCTGATCAGCCACGTGATCAGTGCATGATAGCCACGTGATCAGTGCATGATAGCCACGTGATCAGTGCATGATCAGTCATGTGATACGTGTGTGATCAGCCACGTGATCAGTGCATGATATCCACGTGATCAGTGCATGACAGACACGTGATCAGTGCATGAGAGCCACGTGATCAGTGCAGGATCAATTACGTGATCAGTGCATGATCAGTCACGTGACCAGTACATGGTTGCTACGTGATCGTTGCATGATCAGCCACGTGAGAGAGCATGATAGCCACGTGATCAGTGCATGATCAGTCACGTGATCAGTACATGATCAGTCACGTGAACAGTGCATGATCATTTACGTGATCTTTGCATGATCAGTCACGTGACCAGTATATGGTAGCTACGTGATCATTCCATGACGAGCCACGTGAGCAGTGCATGATAGCCACGTGATGTGTGCATGATCAGTTACGTGAGCAGAGTATGATCAGCCACATGATCAGTGCATGAGTGCCACGTGATCAGTGCATGATATGTCACATGACAGGTGTGTGATCAGCCACGTGAACAGTGCATGTTCAGCCACGTGATCAGTGCATGATAGCCACGTGATCAGTGCATGATCAGTTACGTGAGCAGTGTATGATCAGCCACGTGATCAGTGCATGGTCAGACACGTGAACAGTGTATGATCAGCCACGTGATCAGTGCATGATATCCAAGTGATCAGTGCATGATCATCACGTGATCAGTGTATGATCAGCCACGTGAACAGTGCATGCTCAGTCACGTGATCAGGGCCTGCTGAGCTGCGTGATTACTGTCTGCTCATCTGCTTGACAATTGCCAGCTGAGCTGCATGATTCCTGCCTGTCATCTGCTTGACAATTGCCAGCTGTGCTGCGTAATTCCTGCCTGCTCAGCTGCTTGATTATTGCCAGCTGAGCAGCATGATTCCTCACACCTGAGTTCCATGATTATTGCCTGCTGACTGTTTGATTCGTGCCTACTCAGCTCTTTGTTTATTGCCTCCAGAGGCACATGATCAGTGTATGATAGCAAACATGATCAGCGCATGATCAGTCACATGATCAGAGCCATTAAGTCACATGATCACTACATGATAGTCATGTGATCAGTCCATGCTCAGTCACGGTATCAGTGCATGATCAGCCACGTGATCTGTGCATGACCAGTCAGGTGATCAGTGTATGATCAGCCACGTGAACAGTGCATGATAGCCACGTGATCAGTGCATGATCAGTCATGTAATCTGTGCATGACCAGGCACGTGATCAGTGTATGACCAGCCAAGTGATCAGTGCATGATAGCCACGTGATCAGTGCATGATCAGTCACGTGATCAGTGCATGATCAGTCACGTGATCAGTGGATGATCAGCCACGTGATCAGTGCATGATCAGCCACATGATCAGTGCATGATCAATTACGTGATCAGTGCATGATCAGTCACGTGACCAGTATATGGTAGCTAGGTGATCATTGCATGATCAGCCACATGAGCCGTGCATGATAGCCACGAGATCAGTGCATGATCAGTCACGTGATCAGTGCATGATCACTCACGTTAACAGTGCATGATAAGTCACCTGATCAGTGCATGATCAATTACGTGATCAGTGCATGATCAGTCACATGATACATGTGTGATCAGCCACGTGATCAGTGCATGATGAGCCACGTGATCAGTGCAGGATCAATTACGTGGTCAGTGCATGATCAGTCACGTGACCAGTACATGGTTGCTACATGATCGTTGCATGATCAGCCACGTGAGTAGTGCATGATCAGTTACGTGATCAGTACATGATCAGTCACGTGATCAGTACATGATCAGTCACGTGAACAGTGCATGATCATTTACGTGATCTTTGCATGATCAGTCACGTGACCAGTATATGGTAGCTACGTGATCATTCCATGAAGAGCCACCTGAGCAGTGCATGATAGCCACGTGATGTGTGCATGATCAGTTACGTGAGCAGAGTATGATCAGCCACGTGATCAGTGCATGAGTGCCACGTGATCAGTGCATGATGTCACGTGACAGGTGTGTGATCAGCCACGTGAACAGTGCATGTTCAGCCACGTGATCAGTGCATGATCAGTTACGTGAGCAGTGTATGATCAGCCACGTGATCAGTGCATGGTCAGACACGTGAACAGTGTATGATCAGCCACGTGATCAGTGCATGATATCCAAGTGATCAGTGCATGATCATCACGTGCTCAGTGTATGATCAGCCACGTGAACAGTGCATGCTCAGTCACGTGATCAGGGCCTGCTGAGCTGCGTGATTACTGTCTGCTCATCTGCTTGACAATTGCCAGCTGAGCTGCATGATTCCTGCCTGTCATCTGCTTGACAATTGCCAGCTGTGCTGCGTAATTCCTGCCTGCTCAGCTGCTTGATTATTGCCAGCTGAGCAGCATGATTCCTCACACCTGAGTTCCATGATTATTGCCTGCTGACTGTTTGATTCGTGCCTACTCAGCTCTTTGTTTATTGCCTCCAGAGGCACATGATCAGTGTATGATAGCAAACATGATCAGCGCATGATCAGTCACATGATCAGAGCCATTAAGTCACGTGATCACTACATGATAGTCATGTGATCAGTCCATGCTCAGTCACGGTATCAGTGCATGATCAGCCACGTGATCAGTGCATGATCAGCCAGGTGATCAGTTCATGATAGCTATGTGATCAGTTCATGATTTGTCACGTGATCTGTGCATGACCAGGCAGGTGATCAGTGTATGATCAGCCACGTGAACAGTGCATGATAGCCACGTGATCAGTGCATGATCCGTCACCTGATGGGTGTATTATCAGTCACCTGACCGGTACATGGTAGCTACATGATCATTGCATGATCAGCCACGTGAGTAGTGCATGATAGCCACGTGATCAGTGCATGATCAGTCATGTAATCTGTGCATGACCAGGCACGTGATCAGTGTATGACCAGCCAAGTGATCAGTGCATGATCAGCCACGTGATCAGTGCATGATCAGTCACGTGATCAGTGTTTGATCATCCATGTGATCAGTGCATGCACAGTCAAGTGATCAGTGAATGATAGCTATGTAATCAGTGCATGATCAAACACGTGATGAGTATGGATCAGCCATGTGAACAGTGCATGCTCAGTCACGTGATCAGGGCCTACTTGCTGGCTGATTCATGTCTGTTCAGCTGCTTGAAAATTGCCAGCTAAGGTGTGTGATTCCTGCCTGCTCATCTGCTTGATAATTGCCAGCTGAGCTGCGTGATTCCTGGCTGGTAATCTGTTTTATAATTACCAGCTGAGCTGCGTGATTCCTACCTGCTCATCTGCTTGATAATTGCCAGCTGAGCTGTGTGATACCTGTCTTTTCATCTGCTTGATTATTGCCAGCTGAGCTGCGTGATTCCTGCCTGCTCATCTGCTTGAACATTGCCAGCTGAGCCGTTTGATTTCTGCCTTCTCAGCTGCTTGATTATTGCCAGCTGAGCCGCATAATTCGTCACAGCTGAAGTCCATGATTATTGCCTGCAGTTTGCATGATTCGTGCCTTCTCAGCTCTTTGATTATTGCCTCCTGAGGCACATCATCGGTGTATGATAGCCACGTGATCAGCACATGATCAGGGAAATGATCAGCGCCATTCAGACATGTGATCACTGCATGCTCAGTCACGTGATAAGTTCATGATCAGAAACGTGATTCGTGCATGATCGGCCAGGTGATCAGTGTATGATCACCCACGTCATCAGTGCATGATCAGGCACATGATCAGTGTATGATCAGCCACGTGGTCAGTGCATGTGCAGTCACGTGATATGTGCATGTGCAGTCACGTAATCAGTGCATGAGAGCCACGTGATCAGTGCATACAGTTACGTGATCAGTGCATGCGCAGTCAAGTGATCAGTGCATGATAGCCACGTGATCACTGCATGATAGCCAACTGATCAATGCAAGATCTGTCACGTGATCAGTGTATGATATCCATGTGATCAGTGCATGCGCAGTCACGTGAACTGTGCATTATAGCTACGTGATCAGTGCAGGATCAGCCACGTGATCAGTGCATGAGAGCCACGTGATCAGTGCATGATCAATTACCTGATCCGTGTATGATCAGCCACGTGATCAGTGCATAATAGCCATGTTATTAGTGCATGATCAGTCACGTGATCAGTGCATACCCAGTCACGTGATCAGTGCATGATAGCTACGTGATCAGTGCATGATCAGTCATATAATCAGTGCATGATAAGTCACATGATCAGTGGATGATCATTCACGTGATCAGTGCATGATAGCTACGTGATCAGTGCATGATCTACCCTGTGATCAGTGTATGATCAGCCACGTGATCAGTGCATAATAACCATGTTATCAGTGCATGTTAAGTCACGTGATCAGTGCATACAGAGTCACGTGATCAGTGCATGATAGCTACGTGATCAGTGCATTATCAGTCAAAAGTTCAATGCATGATCAGCCTCGTGATCAGTGCATGACAGTCACGTGATCAGTGCATACAGTTATGTGATCAGTGCATGCGCAGTCAAGTGATCAGTGCATGATAGCCACATGATCAGTGCATGATAGCCACCTGATCATTGTGTGATCAGTCACGTGATCAGTGCGAGATCTGTCACGTGATCAGTATATGATATCCACGTGATGAGTGCATGCGCAGTCATGTGATCAGTGCATTGTAGCTTCATGCTCAGTGCATGATCAGCCACGTGATCAGTGCATGAGAGCCACCTGATCAGTGCATGATCAGTCACATGATCAGTGCATGATCATTCACGTGTTCAGTGCGTGAGAGCCATGTGATTAGTGCATGGTCAGTCACATGATCAGTGCAAAATCTTTCACGTCTAAGTGTATGATCATCCACATTATCAGTGCATGTGCAGTCAAGTGTTTAGTGCATGATAGCGACGTGATCATTGCATGATCAGTCACGGGATATGTGAATGTGCAGTCACGTTATCAGTGAATGATAGCCACGTGATCAGCGCATGATCAGCCCCGTGAGCAGTGTATGACCAGCCATGTTATCAGTGCATGATAGGAAGGTGATCATTGCATGATCAGTCACGTGATCATTGCATGGTCAGCTACGTGATGAGTGCATGATAGCCAGGTGATCAGTGCATGATCAGTCTCGTGATCAGTGTATGACCAGCCGCAAGATCAGTGCAGGATAGCCACATAATTAGCGCCTGATAGCCAGGTGAACAGTGGTTGACCAGGCACATGAACCGTGTATGATCAGTCACGTGATCAGTGCATGCGCTCTCACGTTTTCAGTGCATGAGATCTACGTGATCAGGGCATGATCAGTTACGTGATCCGTGTATGATTCCCACGTGATCAGTGCATGCATAGTCAAGTGATCAGTGAATGATAGCCATGTAATCAATGCATGATCAGTCACGTGATGAGTGTATGATCACCCACGTGAACAGTGCGTTCTCAGTCACGTGATCAGGGCGCACTGATCTGGGTGATTCCTGTCTGCTAATCAGCTTGACAATTGCCAGCTGAGGTGCGCAATTCCTGCCTGCTCATCTGCTTGATAATTGCCAGCTGAGCTGCGGAATTCCTGGCTGCTCATCTGCTTGATTATTGCCAGCGAGCTGCGTGATTCCCACCTGCTCGTCTGCTTGATAACTGCTAGCTGAGCTGCGTGATTCCTGCCTGCTCATCTGCTTGATAATCGCCAGCTGAGCTGTGTGATACCTGTCTGCTCATCTGCTTGATTATTGCCAGTTGAGCTGCGTGATTCCTGCCTTCTCAGCTGCTTGATTATTGCCAGCTGAGCCGCATAATTCCTCACAGCTGAAGTCCATGATTATTGCCTGCAGTTTGCATGATTCGTGCCTTCTCAGCTCTTTGATTATTGCCTCCTGAGGCACATCATCGGTGTATGATAGCCACGTGATCAGCACATGATCAGGGAAATGATCAGCGCCATTCAGACATGTGATCACTGCATGCTCAGTCACGTGATAAGTTCATGATCAGAAACGTGATTCGTGCATGATCGGCCAGGTGATCAGTGTATGATCACCCACGTCATCAGTGCATGATCAGGCACATGATCAGTGTATGATCAGCCACGTGGTCAGTGCATGCGCAGTCACGTGATATGTGCATGTGCAGTCACGTGATCAGTGCATGATAGCTACGTGAGCAGTGCATGATCTGTCACGTGATCAGTGTTTGATCATCCATGTGGTCAGTGCATGCACAGTCATGTGATCAGTGAATGATAGCTATGTAATCAGTGCATGATCAACCACGTGATGAGTGTGGATCAGCCATGTGAACAGTGCGTTCTCAGTCACGTGATAAGGGCCTACTTGTTGGCTGATTCATGTCTGTTCAGCTGCTTGAAAATTGCCAGCTAAGGTGCATGATTCCTGCCTGCTCATCTGCTTGATAATTGCCAGCTGAGCTGCGTGATTCCTGGCTGGTAATCTGTTTTATAATTGCCAGTTGAGCTGCGTGATTCCTACCTGCTCATCTGCTTGATATTTGCCAGATGAGCTGTGTTATACCTGTCTTTTCATCTGCTTGATTATTGCCAGCTGAGCTGCGTGATTCCTGCCTGCTCATCTGCTTGAACATTGCCAGCTGAGCCGTTTGATTCCTGCCTTCTCAGCTGCTTGATTATTGCCAGCTGAGCCACATAATTCGTCACAGCTGAAGTCCATGATTATTGCCTGCAGTTTGCATGATTCGTGCCTTCTCAGCTCTTTGATCATTGCCTCCTGAGGCACATCATCAGTGTATGATAGCCACGTGATCAGCACATGATCAGGGAAATGATCAGCGCCATTCAGACAGGTGATCACTGCATGCTCAGTCACGTGATAAGTTCATGATCAGAAACGTGATTAGTGCATGATCGGCCAGGTGATCAGTGTATGATCAGCCACGTGGTCAGTGCATGCGCAGTCATGTGATCAGTGTATGATCAGCTACGTGATCAGTGCATGAGAGCCACGTGATCAGTGCATACAGTTACGTGATCAGTGCATGCGCAGTCAAGTGATCAGTGCATGATAGCCACGTGATCACTGCATGATAGCCAACTGATCAGTGCATGATTATCACTTGATCAGTGCAGGATCAGCCACGTGATCAGTGCATGAGAGCCACGTGATCAGTGCATGATCAGTTCCCTGATCAGTGTATGATCAGCCACGTGATCAGTGCATAATAGCCATGTTATCAGTGCATGATCAGTCACGTGATCAGTGCATACACAGTCACGTGATCAGTGCATGATAGCTACGTGATCAGTGCATGATCAGTCATATAATCAGTGCATGATCAGTCACATGATCAGTGCATGACCATTCACGTGGTCAGTGCATGATAGCTACGTGATCAGTGCATGATCAGTCCCGTGATCAGGGTATGATCAGCCACGTGAATAGTGCTTGATCAGCCATGTGATCAGTGCATGATAGCCACGTGATCAGTGCATGATAACCACTTGATCAGTGCATGATCAGTCACTTGATCAGTGCAAGATCTGTCCCGTGATCAGTGTATGATATCCACGTGATCAGTGCAGGTGCAGTCAGGTGAACAGTGCATTATAGCTTCGTGATCAGTGCATGATCAGCCACCTGATCAGTGCATGAGAGCCATGTGATCAGTGCATGATCAGTTACCTGATCAGTGTATGATCAGCCACGTGATCAGTGCATAATAGCCATGTTATCAGTGCATGTTAAGTCACGTGATCAGTGTATACGCAGTCACGTGATCAGTGCATGATAGCTACGTGATCAGTGCATGATCAGTCAAAAGTTCAATGCATGATCAGCCTCGTGATCAGTGCATGACAGTCACGTGATCAGTGCATACAGTTACGTGATCAGTGCATGCGCAGTCAAGTGATCAGTGCATGATAGCCACGTGATCAGTGCATGATAGCCAAGTGATCAGTGCATGATAGCCACCTGATCAGTGTGTGATCAGTCACGTGATCAGTGCAAGATCTGTCACGTGATCAGTGTATGATATCCACGTGATCAGTGCATGCGCAGTCATGTGATCAGTGCATTGTAGCTTCATGCTCAGTGCATGATCAGCCACGTGATCAGTGCATGAGAACCACCTGATCAGTGCATGATATGTCACGTGACAGGTGTGTGATCAGCCACGTGAACAGTGCATGTTCAGCCACGTGATCAGTGCATGATAGCCACGTGATCAGTGCATGATCAGTTACGTGAGCAGTGTATGATCAGCCACGTGAGCAGTGCATGGTCAGACACGTGAACAGTGTATGATCAGCCACGTGATCAGTGCATGATATCCAAGTGATCAGTGCATGATCAATCACGTGATCAGTGTATGATCAGCCACGTGAACAGTGCATGCTCAGTCACGTGATCTGGGCCTGCTGAGCTGCGTGATTACTGTCTGCTCATCTGCTTGACAATTGCCAGCTGTGCTGCGTAATTCCTGCCTGCTCAGCTGCTTGATTATTGCCAGCTGAGCAGCATGATTCCTCACACCTGAGTTCCATGATTATTGCCTGCTGACTGTTTGATTCGTGCCTACTCAGCTCTTTGTTTATTGCCTCCAGAGGCACATGATCAGTGTATGATAGCAAACATGATCAGCGCATGATCAGTCACATGATCAGAGCCATTAAGTCACATGATCACTACATGATAGTCATGTGATCAGTCCATGCTCAGTCACGGTATCAGTGCATGATCAGCCACGTGATCAGTGCATGATCTGTCACAAGATTAGTGTATGATCATCCACGTGATCAGTGCATGGGCAGTCATGTGATCAGTGCATGATATAGACGTGAACAGTACATGATCAGTCTCGTGATCAGTGCATGATAGCCACGTGATCAGTGCATAATCAGTCACCTGATGGGTGTATGATTATTCACGTGACCTGTACATGTTAGCTACCTGATCATTGCATGATCAGCCACGTGAGTAGTGCATGATAGCCACGTGATCACTGCATGATCAGTCACGAGATCAGTGCATGATCAGTCATGTGATCAGTGCATGATCAGCCACGTGATCAGTGCATGACCAGGCACGTGATCAGTGTATGTCCAGCCAAGTGATCAGTGCATGATAGCCACGTGATCAGTGCATGATCAGTCACGTGATCAGTGCATGATCAGTTATGTGATCAGTGTATGATCAGCCACATGATCAGTGCATGATCAGCCACATGATCAGTGCATGATCAATTAGGTGATCAGTGCATGATCAGTCACGTGACCAGTACATGGTAGCTACGTGATCATTGCCTGATCAGCCACGTGATCAGTGCATGATAGCCACGTGATCAGTGCATGATAGCCACGTGATCAGTGCATGATCAGTCATGTGATACGTGTGTGATCAGCCACGTGATCAGTGCATGATATCCACGTGATCAGTGCATGACAGACACGTGATCAGTGCATGAGAGCCACGTGATCAGTGCATGATCAGTCACGTGATACATGTGTGATCAGCCACGTGATCAGTGCATGATGAGCCACGTGATCAGTGCAGGATCAATTACGTGATCAGTGCATGATCAGTCACGTGACCAGTACATGGTTGCTACGTGATCGTTGCATGATCAGCCACGTGAGAGAGCATGATAGCCACGTGATCAGTGCATGATCAGTCACGTGATCAGTACATGATCAGTCACGTGAACAGTGCATGATCATTTACGTGATCTTTGCATGATCAGTCACGTGACCAGTATATGGTAGCTACGTGATCATTCCATGACGAGCCACGTGAGCAGTGCATGATAGCCACGTGATGTGTGCATGATCAGTTACGTGAGCAGAGTATGATCAGCCACGTGATCAGTGCATGAGTGCCACGTGATCAGTGCATGATATGTCACGTGACAGGTGTGTGATCAGCCACGTGAACAGTGCATGTTCAGCCACGTGATCAGTGCATGATAGCCACGTGATCAGTGCATGATCAGTTACGTGAGCAGTGTATGATCAGCCACGTGATCAGTGCATGGTCAGACACGTGAACAGTGTATGATCAGCCACGTGATCAGTGCATGATATCCAAGTGATCAGTGCATGATCATCACGTGATCAGTGTATGATCAGCCACGTGAACAGTGCATGCTCAGTCACGTGATCAGGGCCTGCTGAGCTGCGTGATTACTGTCTGCTCATCTGCTTGACAATTGCCAGCTGAGCTGCATGATTCCTGCCTGTCATCTGCTTGACAATTGCCAGCTGTGCTGCGTAATTCCTGCCTGCTCAGCTGCTTGATTATTGCCAGCTGAGCAGCATGATTCCTCACACCTGAGTTCCATGATTATTGCCTGCTGACTGTTTGATTCGTGCCTACTCAGCTCTTTGTTTATTGCCTCCAGAGGCACATGATCAGTGTATGATAGCAAACATGATCAGCGCATGATCAGTCACATGATCAGAGCCATTAAGTCACGTGATCACTACATGATAGTCATGTGATCAGTCCATGCTCAGTCACGGTATCAGTGCATGATCAGCCACGTGATCAGTGCATGATCAGCCAGGTGATCAGTTCATGATAGCTATGTGATCAGTTCATGATTTGTCACGTGATCTGTGCATGACCAGGCAGGTGATCAGTGTATGATCAGCCACGTGAACAGTGCATGATAGCCACGTGATCAGTGCATGATCAGTCATGTAATCTGTGCATGACCAGGCACGTGATCAGTGTATGACCAGCCAAGTGATCAGTGCATGATAGCCACGTGATCAGTGCATGATCAGTCACGTGATCAGTGCATGATCAGTCACGTGATCAGTGGATGATCAGCCACGTGATCAGTGCATGATCAGCCCCATGATCAGTGCATGATCAATTACTTGATCAGTGCATGATCAGTCACGTGACCAGTATATGGTAGCTAGGTGATCATTGCATGATCAGCCACATGAGCCGTGCATGATAGCCACGAGATCAGTGCATGATCAGTCACGTGATCAGTGCATGATCACTCACGTTAACAGTGCATGATAAGTCACCTGATCAGTGCATGATCAATTACGTGATCAGTGCATGATCAGTCACATGATACATGTGTGATCAGCCACGTGATCAGTGCATGATGAGCCACGAGATCAGTGCAGGATCAATTACGTGATCAGTGCATGATCAGTCACATGATACATGTGTGATCAGCCACGTGATTAGTTCATGATGAGCCACGTGATCAGTGCAGGATCAATTACGTGATCAGTGCATGATCAGTCACGTGACCAGTACATGGTTGCTACATGATCGTTGCATGATAAGCCACGTGAGTAGTGCATGATCAGTCACGTGATCAGTACATGGTCAGTCACGTGATCAGTACATGATCAGTCACGTGAACAGTGCATGATCATTTACGTGATCTTTGCATGATCAGTCACGTGACCAGTATATGGTAGCTACGTGATCATTCCATGACGAGCCACCTGAGCAGTGCATGATAGCCACGTGATGTGTGCATGATCAGTTACGTGAGCAGAGTATGATCAGCCACGTGATCAGTGCATGAGTGCCACGTGATCAGTGCATGATATGTCACGTGAGAGGTGTGTGATCAGCCACGTGAACAGTGCATGTTCAGCCACGTGATCAGTGCATGATCAGTTACGTGAGCAGTGTATGATCAGCCACGTGATCAGTGCATGGTCAGACACGTGAACAGTGTATGATCAGCCACGTGATCAGTGCATGATATCCAAGTGATCAGTGCATGATCATCACGTGATCAGTGTATGATCAGCCACGTGAACAGTGCATGCTCAGTCACGTGATCAGGGCCTGCTGAGCTGCGTGATTACTGTCTGCTCATCTGCTTGACAATTGCCAGCTGAGCTGCACGATTCCTGCCTGTCATCTGCTTGACAATTGCCAGCTGTGCTGCGTAATTCCTGCCTGCTCAGCTGCTTGATTATTGCCAGCTGAGCAGCATGATTCCTCACACCTGAGTTCCATGATTATTGCCTGCTGACTGTTTGATTCGTGCCTACTCAGCTCTTTGTTTATTGCCTCCAGAGGCACATGATCAGTGTATGATAGCAAACATGATCAGCGCATGATCAGTCACATGATCAGAGCCATTAAGTCACGTGATCACTACATGATAGTCATGTGATCAGTCCATGCTCAGTCACGGTATCAGTGCATGATCAGCCACGTGATCAGTGCATGATCAGCCAGGTGATCAGTTCATGATAGCTATGTGATCAGTTCATGATTTGTCACGTGATCTGTGCATGACCAGGCAGGTGATCAGTGTATGATCAGCCACGTGAACAGTGCATGATAGCCACGTGATCAGTGCATGATCCGTCACCTGATGGGTGTATTATCAGTCACCTGACCGGTACATGGTAGCTACATGATCATTGCATGATCAGCCACGTGAGTAGTGCATGATAGCCACGTGATCAGTGCATGATCAGTCATGTAATCTGTGCATGACCAGGCACGTGATCAGTGTATGACCAGCCAAGTGATCAGTGCATGATAGCCACGTGATCAGTGCATGATCAGTCACGTGATCAGTGCATGATCAGTCACGTGATCAGTGCATGATCAGCCACGTGATCAGTGCATGATCAGCCCCATGATCAGTGCATGATCAATTACTTGATCAGTGCATGATCAGTCACGTGA
>NW_020867828.1:0-14061 GCF_003369695.1 Bos indicus x Bos taurus
GATACGTGATCAGTGCATGCAAAGTCACGTGAATAGTGTATGATCAGCCAATTGATCAGTGCCTGTTCAGGTACGTGGTCAGTGCATGATCAGGCACATGATCAGTGCATGATCAGTCATGTGATCAGTGTATGATCAGCCACGAGATTAGTGCATGAGCAGGCATTTGAAGAGTGCATGATCAGTCACGTGATCAGTGCATGATCAGCTACGTTATCAGTGCATGATAGCCAGGTGATCAGTGCATGATCAGTCACGTGTTTAATATATGATCAGCCACGAGATCAGTGCATTATAGCCACATGATCAGTGCATGCACAGTCATGGGATAAGTGTATGGTCAGCTTCGTGGTCAGTGCATGATCAGCCACGAGATCAGTGCATGATCAGGCATTTGAAGAGTGCATGATCAGTCATGTGATCAGTGTATGATAGCCAGGTTATCAGGGCATGATCAGCCACGTGATCAGTGCATGATCAGCCACGTGATCAGTGCATGCACAGTCACGTGATCAGTGTATCCTCAGCTTCGTGATAATGCATGATCAGCCACGTGATCAGTTCATGATCAGTCACGTGATCAGTGAATGATCAGCCACATGATCAGTGCATGATAGCCAAGTGATCAGTGCATGATCTGTCACGTGATCAGTGCATGATCAGCCATGGGATCAGTGCATGATAGCCATGTGATCAGTGCATGATAGCTTCGTGATCAGTGAATGATCAGCCACGTAATCAGTGCATGATAGCCACCTGACCAGTGCATGATCAGCAACGTGATTAGTGCATGATCAGCCACGTGATTAGTGCATGATCAGCCACGTGATCAGTGCATGATCAGCCAACTGATCATTGTATGATCAGCCACGTGATCAGAGCATGATAGCCAAGTGAACAATGCATGATAGGTACGTGATAGCTGCATGCTCAGTCACATGATCAGTGCATGATCAGACACATGATCAGTGCATGCACAGTTACGTGATCAGTGCATGATCAGCTTCATGATCAGTGCATGATCAGCCACGTGATCATTGCATGATCAGCCACGTAATCAGTGCATGATCAGGCACATTAACAGTCCATGATCAGCCACGTGATCAGTTCATGAGCAGGGACCTGAAGTGTGCATTATCAGTCACGAGATCAGTGTATGACAGCCAGGGTATCAGGGCATGATCAGCCAAGTGATCAGTGCAGGATCACCCACATGATCAGTGCATGAACAGCCACGTGATCAGTGTATGATCAGCCACATGATCAGTGCAGGATCACCCACATGATCAGTGCATGATCAGCCACGTGATCAGTGTATGATCAGCTTCGTGATCATTGCATGATCAGCCACGTGATCAATGCATGATCAGGCCCGTGAAGAGTGCATGATCAGTCACGTGATCAGTGCATGATCAGGGACCTGAAGTGTGCATTATCAGTCACGAGATCAGTGTATGACAGCCAGGGTATCAGGGCATGATCAGCCAAGTGATCAGTGCATGATCAGCCACGTGATCAGTGCATGATCAGGGATCTTAAGTGTGCATTATCAGTCACGAGATCAGTGTATGATAGCCAGGGTATCAGGGCATGATCAGCCACGTGATCAGTGCATGAAAAGCCACGTGATCAGTGTATGATCAGCTAAGTGATCAGTGGATGATCAGCCACCTGATCATTGGATGATCAGCCACGTGATCAGTGCATGATCAGCCATGTGATCAGGGCATGCACAGTCAAGTGATCAGTGCATGCAGTCACGTGATCAGTGTATGATCAGCTTCGTGATCAGAGAATGATCAGCCACATGATCAGTGCATGATCAGCCACGTGATAAGAGTATGATCAGCCACGTGATCAGTGCATGATGAGCCACGTGATTAGTGCATGATCAGCCACGTGATCAGTGCATGATCAGCCACCTGATCATTGTAAGATCAGCCACGTGATCAGTGCATGATACCCAAGTGAACAATGAATGATAGCTACGTGATCGGGGCATGCTCAGTCACATGATCAGTGCATGATCAGCCACGTGGTCAGTGCATGATCAGCCACGTGATCAGAGTATGATCAGCCAGGTGATCAGTGCATGATAGCCACGTGACCAGTACATGATTAATCAGTGCATGATCAGCCACGTTATCAGTGCATGCACAGTCACGTGATCAGTGTATGATCAGCCACGTGATCAGTGCATGATCAGCCATTTGATCAGTGCATGTTCAGCCAAGTGATCAGTGCATGTAGTCACGTGATCAGTCTATGATCAGCTTTGTGATCAGTGCATGATTAGACACTTGATCAGTGCATGATCAGGCACGTGTTCAGTGCATGATCAGTCACGTGATCAATGCATGATCAGCACGTGATCAGTGCATGATAGCCACGTGATCACTGTATGATCACCACGTCATCAGTGCATGTGCAGTCACATGGTCAGTGTATGAGCAGCCACGTGATCAGTGCATGACAGCAACGAGATTAGTGCATGATCAGGCAGGTGATCAGTGTATGATCAGCCACGTGATCAGTGCATGTTCAGCCACGTGATCCGTGCATGATCAGCCAAGTGATCAGTGCATGATCAGCCAAGTGATCAGTGCATGGATTCACGTGAACAGATTGTGATCAGCTTTGTGATCAGTGCATGATTATACACTTGATCAGTGCATGATCAGTCACGTGACCAATGCATGATCAGAACGTGATCAGTGCATGATAGCCACCTGACCAGTGCATGATCAGCCACATGATCAGTGCATGATCAATCACGTGATCACTGTATGATCAGCCACGTCATCAGTGCATGTGCAGTCACATGATCAGTGTATGATCAGCCACGTGATCAGTGCATGATAACCACATGACTAGTGCATGATCAGTCACGGGATCAGTGCATGATCAGCCATGGGTTGAATGCATGATAGCCATGTGATCCGTGCATGAGAGCTACGTGATCTGTGCAGGATCAGCCACGTGATCAGTGCATGTGCAGTCACGTGATTAGTGTGTGATCAGCCACGTGTTCAGTGCATGATAGCCAAGTGATCAATGCATGATAGCTAAGTGATCAGTGCATGCTCAGTCACATGAGCAGTGCATGATCAGCCACGTGATCAGTGCATGATAGCCACGTGATCATTGCCTACAATTACGTGATCAGTGCATGTGCAGTCACGTGATCAGTGCATGATAGCCACGTGATCAGTGCGTGATCAGTAACGTGATCAGTGTATGACCATCCACATGATCAGTGCATGCGCAGTCACGTGATCAGTGTATGATCAGCTTCGTGATCTGTGCATATTCAGCCACGCGATCAGTGCATGATCAGTCACGTGATCAGTGAATGATCAGCCTCGTGATCAGTGTATGATCATCCACGTGATCAGTGCATGATAGCCACGTGATCAATGCATGATAGCCACCTGATCAGTGCATGATCAGACACGTGATCAGTGTATGATCATCCACGTGATCAATGCATGATATCCACCAGATCAGTGCATGATCAGTCATGTAATCAGTGCATGATCTGTCACGTGATCAGTGTATGATATCCCCGTGATCAGTTCATGCGCAGTCATGGGATCAGTGCATGATAGCTACGTGATCAGTGCATGATCAGCCATGTGATCAGTGTATGATCAGCCATGTGATCAGTGCATGATCAGCCACGAGATCAGTGCATGCACAGTCACGTGATCATTGTATGATCAGCCAAATGATCAGTGCCTGATCAGGTACCTGATCAGTGCATGATCAGGCACATGATCAGTGCATGACCAGTCATGTGATAAGTTCATGATTAGTCACGTGATCAGTGTACGATCAGCCAAATGATCAGTGCATGATCAGGTACGTGATCAGTGCATGATCAGGCATATGATCAGTGCATGATCAGTGCATGATCAGTCATGGGTTTAGTTCCTGATCAGTCACGTGATCAGTGCATGATCAGCCACGTGATCAGTGCAGGATCAGCCTCGTGATCAGTGCATGATCAGCCACGTGATCAGTGCATGATCAGGAACGTGATCAGTGCATGATCAGCTACGTGATCAGTGCATGATAGCCAGGTGATCAATGCATGATCAGTCAAGTGAGCAGTGTATGATCAACCACGTGATCAATGCATGATAGCCACCAGATCAGTGCATAATCAGTCACGTGATCAGTGCATGATTTTTCAAGTGATCAGTGTATGATGTCCACATGATCAGTTCATGCTCAGTCATGTGATCAGTGCATGATAGCTACGTGATCAGTGCATGATCAGCCAAGTGATCATGCAAGATCGCCACGTTATCAGTGCATGATAAGTTATGTGACCAATGTATGATTAGCCACGTGATCAGTGCATGATGGCCATGTGATCAGTGCATGATCAGTCACGTGGTCAGAGCATGCGCAGTCACTTGATCAGTGCATGATAGCTACGTGATCAGTGCATAATCAGTCACGTGATCAGTGCATGATCAGCCACGTAATTAGTGCATGATCAGCCACGTGATCAGTGCATGATCAGGCACGTGAAGAGTCCATGATCAGTCAAGTGATCAGTGTATGATAGCCAGGTTATCAGTGCATGATGAGCCACGTGATCACAGCATGCACAGTCACGTGATCAGTGTATGATCAGCCATGTTATCAGTTTATGATCCGCAACGTGATTAGTGCATGACCAGACACGTGATCAGTGTATGATCAGCCAGGTGATCAGTGTATGATCAGCCACGTGATCAGTGCATGATAGCCAAGTGATCACTGCATGATAACCAAGTGATCAGTGCATGATAACCACGTGATCAGTGCATGATCAGTCACGTAATCAGTGTAAGATCAACCACGTGATCAATGCATGATAGCCACCAGATCTGTGCATGATCAGTCATGGGATCAGTGCATGATCTGTCAGGTGATCAGGGTATGATATCCACGTGATCAGTTCATGGGCAGTCATGGGATCAGTGCATGATAGCTATGTGATCAGTGCATGATCAGCCACGTGATCAGTGTATGGTCAGCCAGGTGATCAGTGCATGATCAGCCACGTGACCAGTGCATGATAGCCAAGTTAACAATGCATGATAGCTACGTGATCGGTGCATGCACAGTCACGTAATCAGTGCATGATCAGCCACGTGATCAGTGCATGCACAGATATGTGATCAATGTATGGTCAGCTTCGTGATCATTGCATGATCAACCATGTGATCATTGCATGATCAGGCACGTGATCAGTGCATGATCAGTCAATAGATTAGTGTATGGTCAGCCACGTGATCAGTGCATGATAGCCAAATGATCAGTGCATGATCAGGCATGTGATCAGTGTATGATCAACCACGTCATCAGTTCTTGCGCACTCATGTGATCAGTGCATGATAGCTAAGCAATCAGTGCCTGATCAGCCACGTCATTAGTGCAAGATCACCACGTGATCAGTGCATGATTATTTAGGTGATCAATGTATGATTTGCCACATGATCAGTGCATGATAGCCTCGTGATAAGTGCATGATCAGTCAAGTGATCATGGCATGGGCAGTCATGTGATCAGTTCATGATAGCTACGAGATCAGTGCATAATCAGTTATGTGATCAGTGCATGATCAGGCAAGTGATCAGTGCATTATCTGTCATGTGATCAGTGTATGATCAGCCACGTGATCCGTGCATGATCAGCCACGTGATCAGTGTATGATCAGCCACGTGATCACTGCATGATCACCACGTAATCAGTGCATGATCAGCCACGTGATCAGTGCATGCACAGTCACGTGATCAGTGTATGATCAGCTTCATGATCAGTGCATGATCAGCCATGTGATCAGTGCATGCTCAGGCATGTGAATAGTGCATGATCAGTCACGTGATCAATGTATGATAGCCACGTGATCAGTGCATGATCAGCCCCTTGATCATGCATGATCATCCAAATGATCAGTGCATGCAGTCACGGGATCAGTGTATGATAAGACACATGATCAGTGCATGATTGCCATGTGATCAGTGCATGATCAGCCACGTGATCAGTGCATGATCAGCCTTGTGATCAGTGCATGCACAGTCACGTGATCAGTGTATGATCAGCTTTGTGATCAGTGCATGATCAGCCTTGTGATCAGTGCATGCACAGTCACGTGATCAGTGTATGATCAGCTTTGTGATCAGTGCATGATCAACCATGTGATCAGTGCATGATCAGTCACGTGATCAGTGTATGATCAGCCACGTGATCAGTGAATGATAGCCACGTTATCATTGCCTTCAATTACGTGATCAGTGAATGTGCAGTCACGTGATTAGTGCATGGGCAGTCACGTGATCAGTGTATGATCAGCCACGTGTTCAGTGCATGATAGCTACGTGATCAGTGCATGATCAGGCACGTGATCAGTGCATGATCAGCCACCTGATCAGTGCACGATAGCCACGTTACCAGTGCATGATGAGTCATGAGTTCAGTGCATGATCAGCCATGGGATCAGTGCATGATAGCCATGTGATCAGTGCATGATAGCTACGTGATCAGTGCCTGATCAGCACGTAATCAGTGCATGAACAGTCTCGTGATCACTGTATGATGAGCCACGTGGTCACTGCATGTGCAGTCACGTGATCAGTGTATGATCAGCCATGTGTTCAGTGCATGATAGACAAGTGATCAATGCATGATAGCTACGTGATCAGTGCATGCTCAGTCACATGAACAGTGCATGATCAGCCACGTGATCAGTGCATGATAGCCACGTTATCATTGCCTTCAATTACGTGATCAGTGCATGTGCAGTCACGTGATTAGTGCATGGGCAGTCACGTGTTCAGTGTATGATCAGCCACGTGTTCAGTGCATGATAGACACGTGATCAGTGCATGATAAGCAACGTGATTAGTGCATGATCAGCCACGTGATTAGTGTATGATCAGCCACGTGATCAGTGCATGATCAGCAACGTGATCAGTGTATGATCAGCAATGTGATCAGTTCATGATCCCAACGTGATTAGTGCATGATCAGCCACGTGATTAGTGTATGATCATCCACGTGATCAGTGCATGATCTGCCACATGATCAGTGCATGATCAGCCACGTGATCAGTGCATGCACAGTCAGGTGATCAGTGCATGACAGCTACGCAATCAGTGCATCATCAGTCACGGGATCAATGTATGATCAGCCACGTGATGCGTGCATGATAGCCACGTGATCAGTGCATGATAGTCACGAAAACAGTGCATGAACAGGAACGTGATCAGTTCATGCGCAGTCACGTGATCAGTGCATGATATACACGTGATCAGTGCATGATAGCCACGTGATCCATGCATGACCTGTCACGAGATCAGTGCATGCCGAGTCACGTGATCAGTGTATGATCAACCACGTGATCAGTGCATGATAGCCACCTGATCAGTGCATGGTAAGCAACGTGATCAGTGTATGATCAGCTACGTGATCAGTGCATGATCAGCCACGTGATCAGTGCATGATCAGGCAAGTGATTAGTGCATGATCAGCCACTTGATCAGTGCATGATCAGCCAAGTGATCAGGGCATGCAGTCACGTGATCAGTCTATGATCAGCTTCATGATTAGACACGTGATCAGTGCATGATCAGGCCCGTGATCAGTGCATGATAGCCACGTGATCAGTGCATGATCAGTCACGTGATCAGTGCGTGATCAGTCACGTGATCAGTGTATGATCAGCTTCGTGATCAGAGAATGATCAGCCACATGATCAGTGCATGATCAGCCACGTGATAAGAGTATGATCAGCCACGTGATCAGTGCATGATGAGCCACGTGATTAGTGCATGATCAGCCACGTGATCAGTGCATGATACCCAAGTGAACAATGAATGATAGCTACGTGATCGGGGCATGCTCAGTCACATGATCAGTGCATGATCAGCCACGTGGTCAGTGCATGATCAGCCACGTGATCAGAGTATGATCAGCCAGGTGATCAGCGCATGATAGCCACGTGACCAGTACATGATTAATCAGTGCATGATCAGCCACGTTATCAGTGCATGCACAGTCACGTGATCAGTGTATGATCAGCCACGTGATCAGTGCATGATCAGCCATTTGATCAGTGCATGTTCAGCCAAGTGATCAGTGCATGTAGTCACGTGATCAGTCTATGATCAGCTTTGTGATCAGTGCATGATTAGACACTTGATCAGTGCATGATCAGGCACGTGTTCAGTGCATGATCAGTCACGTGATCAATGCATGATCAGCACGTGATCAGTGCATGATAGCCACGTGATCACTGTATGATCAGCCACGTCATCAGTGCATGTGCAGTCACATGGTCAGTGTATGAGCAGCCACGTGATCAGTGCATGACAGCAACGAGATTAGTGCATGATCAGGCAGGTGATCAGTGTATGATCAGCCACGTGATCAGTGCATGTTCAGCCACGTGATCCGTGCATGATCAGCCAAGTGATCAGTGCATGATCAGCCAAGTGATCAGTGCATGGATTCACGTGAACAGATTGTGATCAGCTTTGTGATCAGTGCATGATTAGACACTTGATCAGTGCATGATCAGTCACATGACCAATGCATGATCAGAACGTGATCAGTGCATGATAGCCACCTGACCAGTGCATGATCAGCCACATGATCAGTGCATGATCAATCACGTGATCACTGTATGATCAGCCACGTCATCAGTGCATGTGCAGTCACATGATCAGTGTATGATCAGCCACGTGATCAGTGCATGATAACCACATGACTAGTGCATGATCAGTCACGGGATCAGTGCATGATCAGCCATGGGTTGAGTGCATGATAGCCATGTGATCCGTGCATGAGAGCTACGTGATCTGTGCAGGATCAGCCACGTGATCAGTGCATGTGCAGTCACGTGATTAGTGTGTGATCAGCCACGTGTTCAGTGCATGATAGCCAAGTGATCAATGCATGATAGCTAAGTGATCAGTGCATGCTCAGTCACATGAGCAGTGCATGATCAGCCACGTGATCAGTGCATGATAGCCACGTGATCATTGCCTACAATTACGTGATCAGTGCATGTGCAGTCACGTGATCAGTGCATGATAGCCACGTGATCAGTGCGTGATCAGTAACGTGATCAGTGTATGACCATCCACATGATCAGTGCATGCGCAGTCACGTGATCAGTGTATGATCAGCTTCGTGATCTGTGCATATTCAGCCACGCGATCAGTGCATGATCAGTCACGTGATCAGTGAATGATCAGCCTCGTGATCAGTGTATGATCATCCACGTGATCAGTGCATGATAGCCACGTGATCAATGCATGATAGCCACCTGATCAGTGCATGATCAGACACGTGATCAGTGTATGATCATCCACGTGATCAATGCATGATATCCACCAGATCAGTGCATGATCAGTCATGTAATCAGTGCATGATCTGTCACGTGATCAGTGTATGATATCCCCGTGATCAGTTCATGCGCAGTCATGGGATCAGTGCATGATAGCTACGTGATCAGTGCATGATCAGCCATGTGATCAGTGTATGATCAGCCATGTGATCAGTGCATGATCAGCCACGAGATCAGTGCATGCACAGTCACGTGATCATTGTATGATCAGCCAAATGATCAGTGCCTGATCAGGTACCTGATCAGTGCATGATCAGGCACATGATCAGTGCATGACCAGTCATGTGATAAGTTCATGATTAGTCACGTGATCAGTGTACGATCAGCCAAATGATCAGTGCATGATCAGGTACGTGATCAGTGCATGATCAGGCATATGATCAGTGCATGATCAGTGCATGATCAGTCATGGGTTTAGTTCCTGATCAGTCACGTGATCAGTGCATGATCAGCCACGTGATCAGTGCAGGATCAGCCTCGTGATCAGTGCATGATCAGCCACGTGATCAGTGCATGATCAGGAACGTGATCAGTGCATGATCAGCTACGTGATCAGTGCATGATAGCCAGGTGATCAATGCATGATCAGTCAAGTGAGCAGTGTATGATCAACCACGTGATCAATGCATGATAGCCACCAGATCAGTGCATAATCAGTCACGTGATCAGTGCATGATTTTTCAAGTGATCAGTGTATGATGTCCACATGATCAGTTCATGCTCAGTCATGTGATCAGTGCATGATAGCTACGTGATCAGTGCATTATCAGCCAAGTGATCATGCAAGATCGCCACGTTATCAGTGCATGATAAGTTATGTGACCAATGTATGATTAGCCACGTGATCAGTGCATGATGGCCATGTGATCAGTGCATGATCAGTCACGTGGTCAGAGCATGCGCAGTCACTTGATCAGTGCATGATAGCTACGTGATCAGTGCATAATCAGTCACGTGATCAGTGCATGATCAGCCACGTAATTAGTGCATGATCAGCCACGTGATCAGTGCATGCACAGTCACGTGATCAGTGTATTCTCAGCTTCGTGATAAGTGCATGATCAGCCACGTGATCAGTGCATGATCAGGCACGTGATCAGTGCATGATCAGTCACGTGATCAGTGTGTGATCAGTCACGTGATCAGTGTATGATCAGCTTCGTGATCAGTGCATGATTAGCCACGAGATCAGTGCATGATCAGGCATTTGAAGAGTGCATGATCAGTCATGTAATCAGTGTATGATAGCCAGGTTATCAGGGCATGATCAGCCACGTGATCATGCATGATCAGGCACGTGATCAGTCCATGATCAGTCACGTGATCAGTGCCTTATTAGGCTCATGATCAGTGCATGATCAGTTTTTTGATTAGTTTATGATAAGCCAGGTGATCAGTGCATGATAGCCACGTGATCAGTGCCTGCACAGTCACATGACCAGTGCATGATCAGCCACGTGATCAGTGCATGATCAGTCACGTGATCAGTGCATGATCAGGCACGTGTCAGTGCATAATCGTCTACGTGATCATTGCATGGGCAGTCACGTGATAAGTGCATGATCAATCCCGTGATCAGTGTATGATCAGCAATGTGATCAGTGCATGCACAGTCATGTGATCAGGAAATTATAGCCACGTGATCATTGCATGATCAGTCACATGTTCAGAGCATGGTCAGCCACGTGATCAGTGCATGCGAAGTCATGTGATCAGGGAATCATAGCCAAGGGATCAGTGCTTGATCACTCACATGATCAGTGTATGATCATCCACGTGAGCAGTGCATGAGCAGTCACGTGATAAGTGTATGATAGCCACCTGCTCAGTGCATGATCATTCACGTGATCAGTGCAAGATTGCCACTGGATCACTGTATGAGCAGCCAGGTGATCAGTGCATGATCAGCCACGTGATCAGTGCATGCACAGTCACGTGATCAGTGTATGATCAGCCAAATTATCACTGCATGCACAGTCACGTGATCAGTGTATGATCAGACACCTGATCAGTGCATGGTTGCCAACAGATCATTGCATGATCAGCCACGTGATCAGTGCATGATCTGTCACTTGATCAGTGTCTGATATCCACGTGATCAGTTCATGGGCAGTCTTGTGATCAGTGCACGATAGCAATGTGATCAGTGGATGATCAGCCACATGATCAGTGTATGATCAGCCAGGTGATCAGTGCATGATCAGCCACGTGATCAGTGCATGCACAGTCACGTGATCAATGTATGATCAGCCAAATGATCAGTGGATGTTCAGGTACATGATCATGCATGATCAGGCACATAATCATTGCATGATCAGTAATGTGATCAGTGTATGATCAGCCACAAGATCAGTGCATGATCAGCCAAGTGATCAGTGTATGATCAGCCACGTGATCAGTGCATGATCCGCAACGTGATTAGTGCATGATCAGCCACGTGATCAGTGTATGATCAGCTTCGTGATCAGTGCATGATAGCCACGTGATCAGTGCATGCACAGTCACGTGATCAGTGTATGATCAGCTTCGTGATCAGTGCATGATCAGCCACGTGATCAGTGCATGATCAGGCACGAGATCAGTGCATGATAGCCAAGTGATCAGTGCATGATAGCCACGTGATCAGTGCATTTTAGACACATGATCAGTGCATGATAGCCATGTGATCAATGCATGATAGCCACCAGATCAGTGCATGATCAGTAACGTGATCAGTGCATGATCTGTCACTTGATCAGTGTATGTTATCCACGTGATCAGTTCATGCGCAGTCATGTGATCAGTGCATGATAGCTATGTGATCAGTGCATGATCAGCCACATGATCAGTGTATGATCAGCCCGGTGATCAGTGCATGATCAGATACGTGATCAGTGCATGCAAAGTCACGTGAATAGTGTATGATCAGCCAATTGATCAGTGCCTGTTCAGGTACGTGGTCAGTGCATGATCAGGCACATGATCAGTGCATGATCAGTCATGTGATCAGTGTATGATCAGCCACGAGATTAGTGCATGAGCAGGCATTTGAAGAGTGCATGATCAGTCACGTGATCAGTGCATGATCAGCTACGTTATCAGTGCATGATAGCCAGGTGATCAGTGCATGATCAGTCACGTGTTTAATATATGATCAGCCATGAGATCAGTGCATTATAGCCACATGATCAGTGCATGCACAGTCATGGGATAAGTGTATGGTCAGCTTCGTGGTCAGTGCATGATCAGCCACGAGATCAGTGCATGATCAGGCATTTGAAGAGTGCATGATCAGTCATGTGATCAGTGTATGATAGCCAGGTTATCAGGGCATGATCAGCCACGTGATCAGTGCATGATCAGCCACGTGATCAGTGCATGCACAGTCACGTGATCAGTGTATCCTCAGCTTCGTGATAATGCATGATCAGTCACGTGATCAGTGAATGATCAGCCACATGATCAGTGCATGATAGCCAAGTGATCAGTGCATGATCTGTCACGTGATCAGTGCATGATCAGCCATGGGATCAGTGCATGATAGCCATGTGATCAGTGCATGATAGCTTCGTGATCAGTGAATGATCAGCCACGTAATCAGTGCATGATAGCCACCTGACCAGTGCATGATCAGCAACGTGATTAGTGCATGATCAGCCACGTGATTAGTGCATGATCAGCCACGTGATCAGTGCATGATCAGCCAACTGATCATTGTATGATCAGCCACGTGATCAGAGCATGATAGCCAAGTGAACAATGCATGATAGGTACGTGATAGCTGCATGCTCAGTCACATGATCAGTGCATGATCAGACACATGATCAGTGCATGCACAGTTACGTGATCAGTGCATGATCAGCTTCATGATCAGTGCATGATCAGCCACGTGATCATTGCATGATCAGCCACGTAATCAGTGCATGATCAGGCACATTAACAGTCCATGATCAGCCACGTGATCAGTTCATGAGCAGGGACCTGAAGTGTGCATTATCAGTCACGAGATCAGTGTATGACAGCCAGGGTATCAGGGCATGATCAGCCAAGTGATCAGTGCAGGATCACCCACATGATCAGTGCATGAACAGCCACGTGATCAGTGTATGATCAGCCACATGATCAGTGCAGGATCACCCACATGATCAGTGCATGATTAGCCACGTGATCAGTGTATGATCAGCTTCGTGATCATTGCATGATCAGCCACGTGATCAATGCATGATCAGGCCCGTGAAGAGTGCATTATCAGTCACGTGATCAGTGCATGATCAGGGACCTGAAGTGTGCATTATCAGTCACGAGATCAGTGTATGACAGCCAGGGTATCAGGGCATGATCAGCCAAGTGATCAGTGCATGATCAGCCACGTGATCAGTGCATGATCAGGGACCTTAAGTGTGCATTATCAGTCACGAGATCAGTGTATGATAGCCAGGGTATCAGGGCATGATCAGCCACGTGATCAGTGTATGAAAAGCCACGTGATCAGTGTATGATCAGCTAAGTGATCAGTGGATGATCAGCCACCTGATCATTGGATGATCAGCCACGTGATCAGTGCATGATCAGCCATGTGATCAGGGCATGCACAGTCAAGTGATCAGTGCATGCAGTCACGTGATCAGTGTATGATCAGCTTCGTGATCAGAGAATGATCAGCCACATGATCAGTG
>NW_020867829.1:0-16339 GCF_003369695.1 Bos indicus x Bos taurus
GATCAGTGCATGATCAGGCACATGATCAATGCATGCATATTCACGTGATCAGTGTTTGATCAGCCACGAGATCAGTGAAAGATCAATCACGTGATCAGTCTATGATCAGCCACGTGATCAGTGCATCATCAGCCACGTGATCAGTGCATGATCAGCCACATGATCAGTGCATGCACAGTCAGGTGATCAGTGTATGATCAGCTTCGTGATCAGTGCATGATCAGCCACGAGGTCAGTGCATGATCAATCCCGTGATCAGGGCATGATAGCCAGGTTATCAGGGCATGATCAGCCACGTGATCAGTGCATGATCATCACGTCATCAGCGCATGCATACTCACGTGATCATTGTATGATCACCTTCGTGATAAGTGCATGATCAGCCATGTGATCAGTGCATCATCAGGCTCGTGGTCAGTGCATGGTCTGTCAGCTGATCAGTGTATGATCAGCCACGTGATCAGTGCATGATAGCCACATGATCACTGCATGATCAGTCACGTGATCAGTGCATGATCAGCCACGTGATCAGTGCATAATCAGCAACGAGATCATTGCATGATCAGCGAAGTGATCAGTGCATGCACAGTCCCGTGGTCAGTGTATGATCAGCTTCGTGATCAGTGCATGATTATCCACGTGATCAGTGCATGCACAGTCACGTGATCAGTGTATGAACAGCTTCACGATCAGTGCATGATCAGCCACGTGATCAGTGCATGTGCAGTCTCCTGATCAGTGTATGATCAGGTACGTGATCAGTGCATGATCAGCCACGTGATCAGTGCATGCACAGTCACGTGATCAGTGTATGAACAGCTTCACGATCAGTGCATGATAAGCCACATGATCAGTGCATGCCCAGTCACGTGATCAGTGTATGAACAGCTTCACGATCAGTGCATGATCAGCGACGTGATCAGTGCATGATCAGGCAAGTGATCAGTGCATGCATGGTACCGTGATCAGTGTATGATCAGCTTCGTCTTCAGTGCATGATCAGCCACATGATCAGTGCAGGAACAAGCACGTGAAGAGTGCAAAATTAGTCACATGATAAGTGTATGATAGCCAGGTTATCAGCGCATGATCAGCCACGTGATCAGTGCATGATCAGCCATGTGATCAGTGCATCATCAGTCACGTGATCAGTGTATGATCAGCCACGTGATCAGTGCATGATCAGCCACAGGATCAGTACATGATAGCCATGTGATCAGTGCATGATAGCTACGTGATCAGTGCATGATTCGCCACATAATCACTGCATGATAGCCACCTGACAAGTGCATGATCAGCAACATGATTAGTGCATGATCAGCTAGGTCATCAGTGCATGATAGCCAATTGATCAGTGCATGCACAGTCCCGTGGTCAGTGTATGATCAGCTTCGTGATCAGTGCATGATCAGCCACGAGGTCAGTGCATGATCAGTCCCGTGATCAGTGTATGATAGCCAGGTTATCAGGGCATGATCAGCCACGTGATCAGTGCATGATCAATCAAGTCATCAGCGCATGCATAGTCACGTGATCATTGTATGATCACCTTCGTGATAAGTGCATGATCAGCCATGTGATCAGTGCATCATCAGGCTCGTGGTCATTGCATGGTCAGTCAGCTGATCAGTGTATGATCAGCCACGTGATCAGTGCATGATAGCCACATGATCACTGCATGATCAGTCACGTGATCAGTGCATGATCAGCCACGTGATCAGTGCATAATCAGCAACGAGATCATTGCATGATCAGCCAAGTGATCAGTGCATGCACAGTCCCGTGGTCAGTGTATGATCAGCTTCGTGATCAGTGCATGATCAGCCACGTGATCAGTGCATGCACAGTCACGTGATCAGTGTATGAACAGCTTCACGATCAGTGCATGATCAGCCACGTGATCAGTGCATGTGCAGTCTCCTGATCAGTGTATGATCAGGTACGTGATCAGTGCATGATCAGCCACGTGATCAGTGCATGCACAGTCACGTGATCAGTGTATGAACAGCTTCACGATCAGTGCATGATCAGCGAGGTGACCAGTGCATGATCAGGCAAGTGATCAGTGCATGCATGGTACCGTGATCAGTGTATGATCAGCTTCGTCTTCAGTGCATGATCAGCCACATGATCAGTGCAGGAACAAGCACGTGAAGAGTGCAAAATCAGTCACATGATCAGTGTATGATAGCCAGGTTATCAGCGCATGATCAACCACGTGATCAGTGCATGATCAGCCATGTTATCAGTGCAACATCAGTCACGTGATCAGTGTATGATCAGCCACGTTATCAGTGCACGATCAGCCACAGGATCAGTACATGATAGCCATGTGATCAGTGCATGATAGCTACGTGATCAGTGCATGATTCGCCACATAATCACTGCATGATAGCCACCTGACAAGTGCATGATCAGCAACGTGATTAGTGCATGATCAGCTAGGTGATCAGTAGATGATCAGCCTCCTGATAACTGTATGATCAGCCACGTGATCAGTGCATGATAGCCAAGTGATCAGTGCATGCACAGTCCCGTGGTCAGTGTATGATCAGCTTCGTGATCAGTGCATGATCAGCCACGTGATCAGTGCATGATCAGCCACTTGATCAGTGCATGCACAGTCACGTGATCAGTGTATGAACAGCTTCACGATCAGTGCATGATCAGCGACGTGATCAGTGCATGATCCGCCACGGAATCAGTGCATGCACAGTCACGTGATCAGTGTATGATCAGCTTCGTGATTAGTTCATGATCAGCCACGTGATCAGTGTATGTTTAACCACGTGATCAGTGAATGATCAGCCACGTGATCAGTGCATGATCAGCCACGTGGCCAGTGCATGATCAGGCTCGTGATCAGTGCATGATCAGTCACGTGATTAGTGTATGATAAGCCACGTCATCTGTGCATGATAGCCACATGATCAGTGCATGATCAATCACGTGATCAGTGCGTGATCAGCCACGGGATCAGTGCATGATTCTCATGTGATCAGTGCGTGATAGCTAGGAGATCAGTGCATGATCAGCCACGTAATCAGTGCATGATAGCCATGTGATCAGTGCATGATAGCTATGTGATCAGTGCATGATTCGCCACATAATCACTGCATGATAGCAACCTGACAAGTGCATGATCAGCAACGTGATTAGTGCATGATCAGCCAGGTGATCAGTGAATGATCAGCCTCGTGATAAGTGTATGATCAGCCACGTGATCAGTGCATGATAGCCAATTGATCTGTGCATGCCCAGTCCCGTGGTCAGTGTAAGATCAGCTTCGTGATCAGTGCATGATCAGCCACGTGATCAGTGCATGCACAGTCACGTGATCACTGTATGAACAGCTTCACAATCAGTGCATGATCAGCGACGTGATCAGTGCATGGGCAGTCTCCTGATCAGTGTATGATCAGGCACGTGATCAGTGCATGATCAGCAACGTGATCAGTGCATGATCAGCCACGTGAACAGTGCAAGATCAGCCAAGTGATCAGGGCATGCACAGTCACGTGATCAGTGTATGATCAGCTTCGTGATCAGTTAATGATGAGCCAAGTGATCAGTGCATGATCAAGCACGTGTTCAGTGCATTATCAGAAATGTGATCAGTGTATAATCAGATACGTGATGAGTGCATGAACAGCCTCATGATTAGTGCATGATCATCCGCGGGATCAGTGCATGATCCCCAACGTGATTAGTGCATGATCAGTCACGTGATCAGTGTATGATCAGCCACGTGATCAGTGTATGAACAGCTTCACGATAAGTGTATGATCAGCGACGTGATCAGTGCATGATCAGCCACGGTATCAGTGCATGCACAGTCACGTGATCAGTGCATGATCCCCAACGTTATTAGTTCATGATCAGCCACGTGATCAGTGTATGATCAACCACGTGATCAGTGCATGATCAGCCACATGAACAGTGCAAGATCAGCCAAGTGATCAGTGCATGCACAGTCACGTAATCAGTGTATGATCAGCTTCGTGATCAGTGCATGATGAGCTACGTGATCAGTGCATTATCACTAATGTGATCAGTGTATGATCAGACATGTGATGAATGCATGAACAGCCTCATGATCAGTGTATGAGCAGCCGCGTGATCAGTGCATGATGCGCTATGGGATTAGTGCATGATCAGTCATGTGATCAGTGTATGATCAGCCATGTGATCAGTGCATGATCACCCACTTGATCAGTGCATGATCAGTCACGTGATCAGTGCATGCATGGTCCCGTGATCAGTGTATGATCAGCTTCGTCTTCAGTGCATGATCAGCCACATGATCAGTGCAGGAACAGGCACGTGAAGAGTGCAAAAGCAGTCACGTGATCAGTGTATGATAGCCAGGTTATCAGCGCATGATCAGCCACGTGATCAGTGCATGATCAGCCATGTGATCAGTGCATGCACAGTCACGTGATCAGTGTATGATCAGCTTCGTGATCAGTGCATGATCAGCCACGTGATCAGTGCATGATCAGGCACGTGATCAGTGTATGATCAGCCACGTGATCAGTGCATGATCAGGCTCGTGATCAGTGCATGATCAGTCATGTGATCAGTGTATGATCAGCCACGTCATCAGTGCATGATAGCCACATGATCAGTGCATGATCAATCACGTGATCAGTGCATGATCAGCCACAGGATCATTGCATGATACTCATGTGATCAGTTCGTGATAGCTAGGAGATCAGTGTATGATCAGCCACATAGTCAGTGCATGATAGCCACCTGACCAGTGCATGATCAGCAACGTGATTAGTGCATAATAGCCAAGTGAACAATGTATGACAGCTACGTGATTGGTGCATGATCAGCCACGTGATAAATGCATGCACACTTACGTGATCCGTGTATGATCAGCTTCGTGATCAGTACATGATCAGCCATATGATCAGTGCATGATTAGGCACGTGATCAGTGCATGATCAGGCACATGATCAATGCATGCATATTCACGTGATCAGTGTTTGATCAGCCACGAGATCAGTGAAAGATCAATCACGTGATCAGTGTATGATCAGCCACGTGATCAGTGCATCATCAGCCACGTGATCAGTGCATGATCAGCCACATGATCAGTGCATGCACAGTCAGGTGATCAGTGTATGATCAGCTTCGTGATCAGTGCATGATCAGCCACGAGGTCAGTGCATGATCAATCCCGTGATCAGTGTATGATAGCCAGGTTATCAGGGCATGATCAGCCACGTGATCAGTGCATGATCATCACGTCATCAGCGCATGCATACTCACGTGATCATTGTATGATCACCTTCGTGATAAGTGCATGATCAGCCATGTGATCAGTGCATCATCAGGCTCGTGGTCAGTGCATGGTCAGTCAGCTGATCAGTGTATGATCAGCCACGTGATCAGTGCATGATAGCCACATGATCACTGCATGATCAGTCACGTGATCAGTGCATGATCAGCCACGTGATCAGTGCATAATCAGCAACGAGATCATTGCATGATCAGCCAAGTGATCAGTGCATGCACAGTCCCGTGGTCAGTGTATGATCAGCTTCGTGATCAGTGCATGATCAGCCACGTGATCAGTGCATGCACAGTCACGTGATCAGTGTATGAACAGCTTCACGATCAGTGCATGATCAGCGAGGTGATCAGTGCATGATCAGGCAAGTGATCAGTGCATGCATGGTACCGTGATCAGTGTATGATCAGCTTCGTCTTCAGTGCATGATCAGCCACATGATCAGTGCAGGAACAAGCACGTGAAGAGTGCAAAATTAGTCACATGATCAGTGTATGATAGCCAGGTTATCAGCGCATGATCAGCCACGTGATCAGTGCATGATCAGCCATGTGATCAGTGCATCATCAGTCACGTGATCAGTGTATGATCAGCCACGTGATCAGTGCATGATCAGCCACAGGATCAGTACATGATAGCCATGTGATCAGTGCATGATAGCTACGTGATCAGTGCATGATTCGCCACATAATCACTGCATGATAGCCACCTGACAAGTGCATGATCAGCAACATGATTAGTGCATGATCAGCTAGGTCATCAGTGCATGATAGCCAATTGATCAGTGCATGCACAGTCCCGTGGTCAGTGTATGATCAGCTTCGTGATCAGTGCATGATCAGCCACGAGGTCAGTGCATGATCAGTCCCGTGATCAGTGTATGATAGCCAGGTTATCAGGGCATGATCAGCCACGTGATCAGTGCATGATCAATCAAGTCATCAGCGCACGCATAGTCACGTGATCATTGTATGATCACCTTCGTGATAAGTGCATGATCAGCCATGTGATCAGTGCATCATCAGGCTCGTGGTCATTGCATGGTCAGTCAGCTGATCAGTGTATGATCAGCCACGTGATCAGTGCATGATAGCCACATGATCACTGCATGATCAGTCACGTGATCAGTGCATGATCAGCCACGTGATCAGTGCATAATCAGCAACGAGATCATTGCATGATCAGCCAAGTGATCAGTGCATGCACAGTCCCGTGGTCAGTGTATGATCAGCTTCGTGATCAGTGCATGATCAGCCACGAGGTCAGTGCATGATCAGTCCCGTGATCAGTGTATGATAGCCAGGTTATCAGGGCATGATCAGCCACGTGATCAGTGCATGATCAATCAAGTCATCAGCGCATGCATAGTCACGTGATCATTGTATGATCACCTTCGTGATAAGTGCATGATCAGCCATGTGATCAGTGCATCATCAGGCTCGTGGTCATTGCATGGTCAGTCAGCTGATCAGTGTATGATCAGCCACGTGATCAGTGCATGATAGCCACATGATCACTGCATGATCAGTCACGTGATCAGTGCATGATCAGCCACGTGATCAGTGCATAATCAGCAACGAGATCATTGCATGATCAGCCAAGTGATCAGTGCATGCACAGTCCCGTGGTCAGTGTATGATCAGCTTCGTGATCAGTGCATGATCAGCCACGTGATCAGTGCATGTACAGTCACGTGATCAGTGTATGAACAGCTTCACGATCAGTGCATGATCAGCCACGTGATCAGTGCATGTGCAGTCTCCTGATCAGTGTATGATCAGGTACGTGATCAGTGCATGATCAGCCACGTGATCAGTGCATGCACAGTCACGTGATCAGTGTATGAACAGCTTCACGATCAGTGCATGATCAGCGAGGTGATCAGTGCATGATCAGGCAAGTGATCAGTGCATGCATGGTACCGTGATCAGTGTATGATCAGCTTCGTCTTCAGTGCATGATCAGCCACATGATCAGTGCAGGAACAAGCACGTGAAGAGTGCAAAATCAGTCACATGATCAGTGTATGATAGCCAGGTTATCAGCGCATGATCAACCACGTGATCAGTGCATGATCAGCCATGTTATCAGTGCAACATCAGTCACGTGATCAGTGTATGATCAGCCACGTGATCAGTGCACGATCAGCCACAGGATCAGTACATGATAGCCATGTGATCAGTGCATGATAGCTACGTGATCAGTGCATGATTCGCCACATAATCACTGCATGATAGCCACCTGACAAGTGCATGATCAGCAACGTGATTAGTGCATGATCAGCTAGGTGATCAGTAGATGATCAGCCTCCTGATAACTGTATGATCAGCCACGTGATCAGTGCATGATAGCCAAGTGATCAGTGCATGCACAGTCCCGTGGTCAGTGTATGATCAGCTTCGTGATCAGTGCATGATCAGCCACGTGATCAGTGCATGATCAGCCACTTGATCAGTGCATGCACAGTCACGTGATCAGTGTATGAACAGCTTCACGATCAGTGCATGATCAGCGACGTGATCAGTGCATGATCCGCCACGCAATCAGTGCATGCACAGTCACGTGATCAGTGTATGATCAGCTTCGTGATTAGTTCATGATCAGCCACGTGATCAGTGTATGTTTAACCACGTGATCAGTGAATGATCAGCCACGTGATCAGTGCATGATCAGCCACGTGGCCAGTGCATGATCAGGCTCGTGATCAGTGCATGATCAGTCACGTGATTAGTGTATGATAAGCCACGTCATCTGTGCATGATAGCCACATGATCAGTGCATGATCAATCACGTGATCAGTGCGTGATCAGCCACGGGATCAGTGCATGATTCTCATGTGATCAGTGCGTGATAGCTAGGAGATCAGTGCATGATCAGCCACGTAATCAGTGCATGATAGCCATGTGATCAGTGCATGATAGCTATGTGATCAGTGCATGATTCGCCACATAATCACTGCATGATAGCAACCTGACAAGTGCATGATCAGCAACGTGATTAGTGCATGATCAGCCAGGTGATCAGTGAATGATCAGCCTCGTGATAAGTGTAAGATCAGCTTCGTGATCAGTGCATGATCAGCCACGTGATCAGTGCATGCACAGTCACGTGATCACTGTATGAACAGCTTCACAATCAGTGCATGATCAGCGACGTGATCAGTGCATGTGCAGTCTCCTGATCAGTGTATGATCAGGCACGTGATCAGTGCATGATCAGCAACGTGATCAGTGCATGATCAGCCACGTGAACAGTGCAAGATCAGCCAAGTGATCAGGGCATGCACAGTCACGTGATCAGTGTATGATCAGCTTCGTGATCAGTTAATGATGAGCCAAGTGATCAGTGCATGATCAAGCACGTGTTCAGTGCATTATCAGAAATGTGATCAGTGTATAATCAGATACGTGATGAGTGCATGAACAGCCTCATGATTAGTGTATGATCATCCGCGGGATCAGTGCATGATCCCCAACGTGATTAGTGCATGATCAGTCACGTGATCAGTGTATGATCAGCCATGTGATCAGTGCATGATCACCCACGTGATCAGTGCATGATAAGCCACGTGATCAGTGCATGCATGGTCCCGTGATCAGTGTATGATCAGCTTCATCTTCAGTGCATGATCAGCCACATGATCAGTGCAGGATCAGGCACGTGAAGAGTGCAAAATCAGTCATGTGATCAGTGTATGATAGCCAGGTTATCAGCACATGATCAGCCACGTGATCAGTGCATGATCAGCCATGTGATCAGTGCATGCAGAGTCACCTGATCAGTGCATGATCAGCTTCGTGATCACTGCATGATCAGCCACGTGATCAGTGCATGATCAGGCACGTGATCAGTGCATGTTCAGCCACGTGAGCAGTTCATGCACAGTCATGTGATCAGTGTATGCTCAGCTTCGTGATAAGCGCATGATCAGCCACGTGATCAGTGCACGATACCCAAGTGATCAGTGCATGCACAGTCCCGTGGTCAGTGTATGATCAGCTTCGTGATCAGTGCATGATCAGCCACGTGATCAGTGCATGATCAGCCACTTGATCATTGCACCACAGTCACGTGATCAGTGTATGAACAGCTTCACGATAAGTGCATGATCAGCGACGTGATCAGTGCATGATCAGCCACGGTATCAGTGCATGCACAGTCACGTGATCAGTGCATGATCCCTAACGTTATTAGTTCATGATCAGCCACGTGATCAGTGTATGATCAACCACGTGATCAGTGCATGATCAGCCACATGAACAGTGCAAGATCAGCCAAGTGATCAGTGCATGCACAGTCACGTAATCAGTGTATGATCAGCTTCGTGATCAGTGCATGATGAGCTACGTGATCAGTGCATTATCACTAATGTGATCAGTGTATGATCAGACATGTGATGAATGCATGAACAGCCTCATGATCAGTGTATGAGCAGCCGCGTGATCAGTGCATGATGCGCAATGGGATTAGTGCATGATCAGTCATGTGATCAGTGTATGATCAGCCATGTGATCAGTGCATGATCACCCACTTGATCAGTGCATGATCAGCCACGTCATCAGTGCATGCATGGTCCCGTGATCAGTGTATGATCAGCTTCGTCTTCAGTGCATGATCAGCCACATGATCAGTGCAGGAACAGGCACGTGAAGAGTGCAAAATCAGTCACGTGATCAGTGTATGATAGCCAGGTTATCAGCGCATGATCAGCCACGTGATCAGTGCATGATCAGCCATGTGATCAGTGCATGCACAGTCACGTGATCAGTGTATGATCAGCTTCGTGATCAGTGCATGATCAGCCACGTGATCAGTGCATGATCAGGCACGTGATCAGTGTATGATCAGCCACGTCATCAGTGCATGATAGCCACCTGACCAGTGCATGATCAGCAACGTGATTAGTGCATGATCAGCCATGTGATCATTGCATGATACTCATGTGATCAGTTCGTGATAGCTAGGAGATCAGTGGTATGATCAGCCACATAATCAGTGCATGATAGCCACCTGACCAGTGCATGATCAGCAACGTGATTAGTGCATAATAGCCAAGTGAACAATGTATGATAGCTAGTGATTGGTGCATGATCAGCCACGTGATAAATGCATGCACACTTACGTGATCCGTGTATGATCAGCTTCGTGATCAGTACATGATCAGCCATATGATCAGTGCATGATTAGGCACGTGATCAGTGCATGATCAGGCACATGATCAATGCATGCATATTCACGTGATCAGTGTTTGATCAGCCACGAGATCAGTGAAAGATCAATCACGTGATCAGTGTATGATCAGCCACGTGATCAGTGCATGCCACAGTCAGGTGATCAGTGTATGATCAGCTTCGTGATCAGTGCATGATCAGCCACGAGGTCAGTGCATGATCAATCCCGTGATCAGTGCATGATAGCCAGGTTATCAGGGCATGATCAGCCACGTGAATCAGTGCATGATCATCACGTCATCAGCGCATGCATACTCACGTGATCATTGTATGATCACCTTCGTGATAAGTGCATGATCAGCCATGTGATCAGTGCATCATCAGGCTCGTGGTCAGTGCATGGTCAGTCAGCTGATCAGTGTATGATCAGCCACGTGATCAGTGCATGATAGCCACATGATCACTGCATGATCAGTCACGTGATCAGTGCATGATCAGCCACGTGATCAGTGCATAATCAGCAACGAGATCATTGCATGATCAGCCAAGTGATCAAGTGCATGCACAGTCCCGTGGTCAGTGTATGATCAGCTTCGTGATCAGTGCATGATCAGCCACGTGATCAGTGCATGCACAGTCACGTGATCAGTGTATGAACAGCTTCACGATCAGTGCATGATCACGAGGTGGATCAGTGCATGATCAGGCAAGTGATCAGTGCATGCATGGTACCGTGATCAGTGTATGATCAGCTTCGTCTTCAGTGCATGATCAGCCACATGATCAGTGCGGAACAAGCACGTGAAGAGTGCAAAATCAGTCACGTGATCAGTGTATGATAGCCAGGTTATCAGCGCATGATCAGCCACGTGATCAGTGCATGATCAGCCATGTGATCAGTGCATGCACAGTCACGTGATCAGTGTATGATCAGCTTCGTGATCAGTGCATGATCAGCCACGTGATCAGTGCAATGATCAGGCACGGTGATCAGTGTATGATCAGCCACGTCATCAGTGCATGATAGCCACCTGACCAGTGCATGATCAGCAACGTGATTAGTGCATGATCAGCCATGTGACATTGCATGATACTCATGTGATCAGTTCGTGATAGCTAGGAGATCAGTGTAGATCAGCACATAATCAGTGCATGATAGCCACCTGACCAGTGCATGATCAGCAACGTGATTAGTGCATTAATAGCCACAAGTGAACAATGTATGATAGCTAGTGATTGGTGCATGATCAGCCACGTGATAAATGCATGCACACTTACGTGATCCGTGTATGATCAGCTTCGTGATCAGTACATGATCAGCCATATGATCAGTGCATGATTAGGCACGTGATCAGTGCATGATCAGGCACATGATCAATGCATGCATATTCACGTGATCAGTGTTTGATCAGCCACGAGATCAGTGAAAGATCAATCACGTGATCAGTGCATATTATGATCAACCACATGATCAGTGCATGCACAGTCCAGTTGATCAGTGTATGATCAGCTTCGTGATCAGTGATGATCAGCCACGGGTCAGTGCATGATCAATCCGTGATCAGTGTATGATAGCCCGGTTATCAGGGCATGATCAGCCACGTGATCAGTGCATGATCATCACGTCATCAGCGCATGCATACTCACGTGATCATTGTATGATCACCTTCGTGATAAGTGCATGATCAGCCATGTGATCAGTGCATCATCAGGCTCGTGGTCAGTGCATGGTCAGTCAGCTGATCAGTGTATGATCAGCCACGTGATCAGTGCATGATAGCCACATGATCACTGCATGATCAGTCACGTGATCAGTGCATTGTGATCAGCACGTGATCAGTGCATAATCAGCAACGAGATCATTGCATGATCAGCCAAGTGATCAGTGCATGCCACAGTCCCGTGTATCAGTTGTATGATCAGCTCGTGATCAGTGCATGATCAGCCACGTGATCAGTGCATGCACAGTCACGTGATCAGTGTATGAACAGCTTCACGATCAGTGCATGATCAGCGAGGTGATCAGTGCATGATCAGGCAAGTGATCAGTGCATGCATGGTACGTGGTGATCAGGTATGATCAGCTTCGTCTTCAGGCATGATCAGCCACATGATCAGTGCAGGAACAAGCACGTGAAGGAGTGCAAAATTAGTCACATGATCAGTGTATGATAGCCAGGTTATCAGCGCCTGATCAGCCACGTGATCAGTGCATGATCAGCCCATGTGATCAGGCATCATCAGTCACGTGATCAGTGTATGATCAGCACGTGATCAGTGCTGATCAGCCACAGGATCAGTACATGATAGCCATGTGATCAGTGCATGATAGCTACGTGATCAGTGCATGATTCGCCACATAATCACTGCATGATAGCCACCTGACAAGTGCATGATCCAGCAACATGATTGTGCATGATCAGCTAGGTCATCAGTGCATGATAGCCAATTGATCAGTGCATGCACAGTCCCGTGGTCAGTGTATGATCAGCTTCGTGATCAGTGCATGATCAGCCACGAGGTCAGTGCATGATCAGTCCCGTGATCAGTGTATGATAGCCAGGTTATCAGGGCATGATCAGCACGTGATCAGTGCATGATCAATCAAGTCATCAGCGCACGCATAGTACGTGATCATTGTATGATCACCTCGTGATAAGTGCATGATCAGCCATGTGATCAGTGCATCATCAGGCTCGTGGTCATTGCATGGTCAGTCAGCTGATCAGTGTATGATCAGGACGTGATCAGTGCATGATAGCCACATGACCACTGCATGATCAGTCACGTGATCAGTGCATGATCAGCCACGTGATCAGTGCATAATCAGCAACGAGATCCATTGCATGATCAGCCAAGTGATCAGTGCATGCACAGTCCCGTGGTCAGTGTATGATCAGCTTCGTGATCAGTGCATGATCAGCCACGAGGTCAGTGCATGATCAGTCCCGTGATCAGTGTATGCTAGCCAGGTTATCAGGGCATGATCAGCCACGTATCAGTGCATGATCAATCAAGTCATCAGCGCATGCATAGTCACGTGATCATTGTATGATCACCTTCGTGATAAGTGCATGATCAGCCATGTGATCAGTGCATCATCAGGCTCGTGGTCATTGCATGGTCAGTCAGCTGATCAGTGTATGATCAGCCACGTGATCAGTGCATGATAGCCACATGATCACTGCATGATCAGTCACGTGATCAGTGCATGATCAGCCACGTGATCAGTGCATAATCAGCAACGAGATCATTGCATGATCAGCCAAGTGATCAGTGCATGCACAGTCCCGTGGTCAGTGTATGATCAGCTTCGTGATCAGTGCATGATCAGCCACGTGATCAGTGCATGTACATCACGTGATCAGTGTATGAACAGCTTCACGATCAGTGCATGATCAGCCACGTCAGTGCCATGTGCAGTTCTCCTGATCAGTGTATGATCAGGTACGTGATCAGTGCATGATCAGCCACGTGATCAGTGCATGCACAGTCACGTGATCAGTGTATGAACAGCTTCACGATCAGTGCATGATCAGCGAGGTGATCAGTGCATGATCAGGCAAGTGATCAGTGCATGCATGGTACCGTGATCAGTGTATGATCAGCTTCGTCTCAGTGCATGATCAGCCACATGATCAGTGCAGGAACAAGCACGTGAAGAGTGCAAAATCAGTCACATGATCAGTGTATGTAGCCGGTTATCAGCGCATGATCAACCCACGTGATCAGTGCATGATCAGCCATGTTATCAGTGCAACATCGTCACGTGATCAGTGTATGATCAGCCCACGTGATCAGTGCACGATCAGCCACAGGATCAGTACATGATAGCCATGTGATCAGTGCATGATAGCTACGTGATCAGTGCATGATTCGCCACATAATCACTGCATGATAGCCACCTGACAAGTGCATGATCAGCAACGTGTGATTGCATGATAGTAGTGATCAGTAGATGATCAGCCTCCTGATAACTGTATGATCAGCCACGTGATCAGTGCATGATAGCCAAGTGATCAGTGCATGCACAGTCCCCGTGGTCAGTGATGATCAGCTTCGTGATCAGTGCATGATCAGCCACGTGATCAGTGCATGATCAGCCAACTTGATCAGTGCATGCCACAGTCACGTGATCAGTGTATGAACAGTCTTCACGATCAGTGCATGATCAGCGACGTGATCAGTGCATGATCCGCCACGCAATCAGTGCATGCACAGTCACGTGATCAGTGCTATGATCAGCTTCGTGATTAGTTCATGATCAGCACGTGATCAGGTGTATGTTTAACCACGTGATCAGTGACTGATCAGCCACGTGATCAGTGCATGATCAGCCACGTTGCCAGTTGCATGATCAGGCTGTGATCAGTGCATGATCAGTCACGTGATTAGTGTATGATAAGCCACGTCATCTGTGCATGATAGCCCACATGATCAGTGCATGATCAATCACGTGAAATCGTGCGTGATCAGCCACGGGATCAGTGCATTGATTCTCATGTGATCAGTGCGTGATAAAGCTAGGAGATCAGTGCAATGATCAGCCACGTAATCAGTCATGATAGCCATGTGATCAGTGTGCATGATAGCTATGTGATCAGTGCATGATTCGCCAACATAATCACTGCATGATAGCAAACCTGACAAGTGCATGATCAGCAACGTGATTAGTGCATGATCAGCCAGGTGATCAGTGAATGATCAGCCTCCTCGTGATCAAGTGTAAGATCAGCTTGTGATCAGTTGCATCCATCAGCCACGTGATCAGTGCATGCACAGTCACGTGATCACTGATGAACAGCTTCCACAATCAGTGCATTGATCAGCGACGTGATCAGTGCATGTGCAGTCTCCTGATCAGTGTATGATCAGGCACGTGATCAGTGCATGATCAGCAACGTGATCAGTGCATGATCAGCCACGTGAACAGTGCAAGATCAGCCAAGTGATCAGGGCATGCACAGTCACGTGATCAGTGTATGATCAGCTTCGTGATCAGTGTTAATGATGAGCAAGTGATCAGTGCATGATCAAGCACGTGTTCAGTGCATTATCAGAAATGTGATCAGTGTATAATCAGATACGTGATGAGTGCATGAACAGCCTCATGATTAGTGTATGATCATCCGCGGACAGTGCATGATCCCCAACGTGATTAGTGCATGATCAGTCACGTGATCAGTGTATGATCAGCCATGTGATCAGTGCATGAACTCACCCACGTGATCAGTGCATGATAAGCCACGTGATCAGTGCATGCATGGTCCGTGATCAGTGTATGATCAGCTTCATCTTCAGTGCATGATCAGCCACATGATCAGTGCAGGATCAGGCACGTGAAGAGTGCAAAATCAGTCATGTGATCAGTGTATGATAGCCAGGTTATCAGCACATGATCAGCCACGTGATCAGTGCATGATCAGCCATGTGATCAGTGCATGCAGAGTCACCTGATCAGTGCATGATCAGCTTCGTGCTCACTGCATGATCAGCCACGTGATCAGTGCATGATCAGGCACGTGATCAGTGCATGTTCAGCCATGAGCAGTTCATGCACAGTCATGTGATCAGTGTTATGCTCAGCTCGTGATAAGCGCATGATCAGCCACGTGATCAGTGCACGATACCCAAGTGATCAGTGCATGCACAGTCCCGTGGTCAGTGTATGATCAGCTTCGTGATCAGTGCATGATCAGCCACGTGATCAGTGCATGATCAGCCACTTGATCATTGCACCACAGTCCGTGATCAGTGTATGAACAAGCTTCACGAATAAGTGCATGATCAGCGACGTGATCAGTGCATGATCAGCCACGGTATCAGTGCATGCACAGTCACGTGATCAGTGCATGATCCCTAACGT
>NW_020867830.1:0-17939 GCF_003369695.1 Bos indicus x Bos taurus
CACGAAGCTGATCATACACTGATCACGTTACTGTCCATGAACTAATCACATGGCTGATCATGCACTGATCACGTGGGAGATCATGTACTGATCACGTGGCTGATCATGCACTCTTCACTTGCCTGATCATGCACTGATCACGTGGCTGATCAGGCACTGATCACGTAGCTATCATGCACTGATCACATGGCTATCATGCACTGATCCCTTGGCTCATCATGCACTGATGACGTGGCTGATCATGCACTGATCACGTGCCTGATCATACACTGATCAAGAGACTGCACATGCACTGATCACGTGGCTGATCATGCACTGATCACGTGCCTGAACATACACTGATCAAGAGACTGCACATGCACTGATCACGTGGCTGATCATGTACTGATCACGTGGCTGATCATGCACAGATCACGAAGCTGATCATACACTGATCACGTTACTGTCCATGCACTAATCACATGGCTGATCATGCACTGATCACGTGGGAGATCATGTACTGATCACGTGGCTGATCATGCACTCTTCACTTGCCTGATCATGCACTGATCACGTGGCTGACCATGCACTGATCATGCAGCTGATCATACACTGATCACGTGACTGTGCATGCACTGATCCCGTGTCTGAACATGCAATGATCACGTGGCTGATCATGCACTGATAACCTTGCTATCATACACAGATCATGTAACTGATCATGCCCTCTTCACTTTCCTGATAATGATCTGATCACGTGGCTGACCATGCACTGACCACTAATCTGATCATACACAGATCACCTGACTGTGCATGCACTGATCACGTGGCTGAACACGTAATGATCACATGGGAGATCATGCACTGATCACGTGGCTGATCATTCACTCTTCACTTGCCTGACCATGCACTGATCACGAAGCTGATCATACACTGATCACGTGACTGTGCATGCACTGATCCCGTGTCTGAACATGCAATGATCACGTGGTTGATCATGCACTGATCACGAAGCTGATCATACACTGATCACTAGACTGTGCATGCACTGATCACGTGGTTGAACATGCAATGATCACGTGGCTGATCATGCACTGATCACGAAGCTGATCATACACTGATCACGTGACTGTGCATGCACTGATCAAGTGACTGAACATGCAATGATCACGTGGCTGATCAGGCACTGATCACGTAGCTATCGTGCACTGATCACATGGCTATCATGCACTGATCCCTTGGCTCATCATGCACTGATGACGTGGCTGATCATGCACTGATCATGTGCCTGATCATACACTGATCAAGAGACTGCACATGCACTGATCACGTTGCTGATTGTGCACTGATCATGAAGCTGATCATACACTGATCACGGGACTGTGCATGCACTGATCCCATGGCTGAACTTGCAATGATCACGTGGCTGATCATGCACACTTCACGTGCCTGATCATGCACTGATCACGTGGCTGATCATGCACAGATCACGAAGCTGATCATACACTGATCACGTTACTGTCCATGCACTAATCACATGGCTGATCATGCACTGATCACGTGGGAGATCATGCACTGATCACGTGGCTGATCATGCACTCTTCACTTGCCTGATTATGCACTGATCACGTGGCTGACCATGCACTGATCATGAAGCTGATCATACACTGATCACGTGACTGTGCATGCACTGATCACGTGGCTGAACATACAATGATCACGTGGCTGATCATGCACTGATCACGAAGCTGATCATACACTGATCACTTGACTGATCATGCACTAATAACGTTGCGGATCATTCACTGTTCACGCGGCTGATCAAACACTGATCATGAGGCTGTTCATGCACTCATCACGTGTCTGATCATACACAGATCACATTACTGATAATGCACTGAACACCTGCCTGATCATGCACTGATCACGTGGCTCATCATGCACTGATCACGAAGGTGATCATACACTGATTACGTGACTGTGCATGCACTGATAACTTGGCTGATCTTGCACTGTTCATGTGGCTGATCATGCACTGATCACGTGCCTGATCAGTTACTGAGCACATGCTGATCATGCACTTATCACGTGACTGATCATGCACTCATCACCTGCCTGATTGTGCACTGATCACGTGGCTGATCATGCACTGCTCATGAAGCTGATCATACACTGGTCACGTGACTGTGCATGCACTGATCACTTGGCTGATCATACAGTGATCACGTGGCTGATCATGCACTGATTACGTGGCTGAACATGCACTGATCACGTAGTTATCATGCACTGATCACATGGCTATCATGCACTGATCCCATGGCTCCTCATGCACTGATCACGTGACTGATCATGCAGGGGTCACGTGGCTATCATGCACTGATCACGTGCCTGATCATGCACTGATCACGTGGCTCATCATGCACTGATCACGAAGCTGATCATACACTGATCATGTGACTGATCATGCACTAATCACGTTGCGGATCATTCACTGATCACGCGGCTTATCATACACTGATCATGAGGCTGTTCATGCACTCAAAACGTGTCTGATCATACACAGATCACATTACTGATAATGCACTGAACACGTGCCTCATTATGCACTGATCACGTGGCTCATCATGCACTGATCACGAAGCTGATCATACACTGATTACGTGACTGTGCATGCACTGATCACGTGCCTGATCATACACTGATCACGAGACTGCATATGCACTGATCACGTGGCTGATCATGCACTCATCACCTGCCTGATCCTGCACTGATCACGAGGCTTATCATGCACTGATCACGAAGCTGATCATACACTGATCACGTGACTGTGTATGCACTGATCACGTGGCTGATCATACAGTGATCACGTGGCTGATCATGCACTGATTACATGGTTGATTATGCACTGATCCCGTAGCTATCCTGCACTGAACACATGGCTATCATGCACTGATCACGTGGCTCATCATGCACTGATCACGTGACTGATCATGCAGGGGTCACGTGGCTATCATGCACTGATCACGTGCCTGATCATGCACTGATCACGTGCCTGATCATGCACTTATCACAAAGCTGATCATACACTAATCCCGTGACTGTGCATGCACTGATCACATGGCTGATCATGCACTGATCACATGGGTGATCATGCACTCCTCACTTGCCAGATCATGCACTGATCACGTGGCTGACCATGCACTGATCATGTGGCTGATCATGCACTAAAGACGAACCTGATCATACACTGATCATGGGACCATGCATGCACTGATCAAGTGGCTGATCATGCACTGATCACGTGGGTGATCATGCTCTGATCACATGGCTGATCATACACTGATCACGTGACTGATCATGCACTCTTCACGTGCCTGATCATGCACTGGTCACGTGGCTGACCATGCACTGATCACGAAGCTGATCATACACTGATCACGTGTCTGTGCATGCACTTATCCCATGGCTCATCATGCACTGGTACGTGATTGATCATGCAGGGGTCACGTGGCTATCATGCACTGTTCACGTGGTTGATCATACTTTGATCATGTGATTGATCATGCACTGATCTCATGCCTGATCATGAACTGATCAAGTGCCTGATCATGCACTTATCACGTGACTGATCATGCACCCATCACATGCCTGATCATGCACTGATCACGTGGCTGATCATGCATTGATCACGAGCTATCATGCACTGATCACATGGCTATCATGCACTGAACCCATGGCTTATCATGCACTTATCACGTGACTGATCATGCAGGGGTCACGTGGCTGTCATGCACTGATAACCTGGCTGATCATACAATGATCTTGTGACTGATTATGCACTGATCACATGCCTGATCAGTAACTGATCACGTGCTGATCATGCACTTATCACGTGACTGATCATGCACTCATCACCTGCCTGATTTTGCACTGATCACGTGGCTGATCATGCACTGATCATGAAGCTGATCATACACTGGTCACGTGACTGTGCATGCACTGATCACTTGGCTGATCATACAGTGATCACGTGGCTGATCATGCACTGATTACGTGGCTGATCATGCACTGATCACGTAGTTATCATGCACTGATCACATGGCTATCATGCACTGATCCCATGGCTCCTCATGCACTGATCACGTGCCTGATCATGCACTGATCACGTGGCTCATCATGCACTGATCACGAAGCTGATCATACACTGATCACGTGACTGATCATGCACTAATCACGTTGCGGATCATTCCTGATCACGCGGCTTATCATACACTGATCATGAGGCTGTTCATGCACTCATCACGTGTCTGATCATACACAGATCACATTACTGATAATGCACTGAACACGTGCCTCATCAGGCACTGATCACGTGGCTCATCATGCACTGATCACGAAGCTGATCATACACTGATCACCTGTCATACACTGATCACGTAACTGATCATGCCCTCTTAACGTGCCTGATAATGATCTGATCACGTGGCTGACCATGCACTGATCAATAAGCTGATCATACACAGATCACCTGACTGTGCATGCACTGATCACGTGGCTGAACATGTAATGATCACGTGGGAGATCATGCACTGATCACGTGGTTCATCATTCACTCTTCAGTTGCCTGACCATGCACTGATCACGAAGCTGATCATACACTGATCACGTGACTGTGCATGCACTGATCAAGTGACTGAACAAGCAATGATCACATGGCTGATCATGCACTGATTACGTGGCTGATCATGTGCTGATCACGTAGCTATCATGCACTGATCACATGGCTATCATGCACTGATCCCGTGGCTCATCATGCACTTATCACGTGACTGATCACGCAGGGGTCACGTGGCTGTCATGCACTGATCATGTGGCTGATTATACAATGATCATGTGACTGATTATGCACTGATCACATGCCTGATCAGTAACTGATCACGTGCCTGATCATGCACTTATCAAGTGACTGATCATGCACTAATCACCTGCCTGATCATGCACTGATCACGTGGTTGATCATACACTGATCACGTGGCTGATCATGAACTAATCACGAAGCTGATCATACACTGATCACGTGACTGTGCATGCACTGATCACGTGGCTGATCATGCACTGATCATGAAGCTGATCATACACTGAACACGTGACTGTGCATGCACTGATCACGTGGCTGATCATGCACTGATCACGAAGCTGATCATACACTGATCACGTGACTCTGCATGCACTGATCACATGGCTGGTCATGCACTGATCACGTGGGACATCATGCACTGATCACGTGGCTGATCATGCACTCTTCACTTGCCTGATTATGCACTGATCACGTGGCTGACCATGCAATGATCACGAAGCTGATCATACACTGATCACGTGACTGTGCATGCGCTGATCACGTGGCTGAACATGCAATGATCACAGGGCTGATCATGCAGTGATCACGAGGTTGATCATACACTGATCACGTGACTTGCATGCACTGATCACGTGACTGAACATGCAATGATCACGTGGCTGATCATGCACTGATTACGTGGCTGATCATGCGCTGATCACGTAGCTATCATGCACTGATCACATGGCTATCATGCACTGATCCCATGGCTCATCATGCACTGATCACGTGATTGAAAATGCACGGGTCACGTGGCTGTCATGCACTGATCACGTGGCTGATCATACACTGATCATGTGAAGGATTATGCACTGATCACATGCCTGATCTGTAACTGTTCACGTGCCTGATCATGCACTTATCATGTGACTCATCAGGCACTCATCACCTGCCTGATTGTGCACTGATCACGTGGCTGATCATGCACTGATCACGAAGCTGATCATACACTGGTCCGGTGACTGTGCATGCACTGATCACGTGGCTTATCATACAGTGATCACGTGGCTGATCATGCACTGATCACGTAGCTATAATGCATTGATCACATGGCTATCATGCAGTGACCCCCGGCTCATCATGCACTGATCACGTGACTGATCATGCAGGGGTCACGTGGCTATCATGCACTGATCACGTGCCGGATCATGCACTGATCACGTGGCTGATCATGCACTGATCATGAAGCTGATCATACACTGATCACGTGACTGTGCATGCACTGATAACGTGGCTGATCATACAGTGATCACGTGGCTGATCATTCAATCATTACATGGCTGAACATGCACTGATCACGTAGCTATCATGCACTGATAACATGCCTATCAAGCAGTGATCACGAGGCTGATCATACACTGATCATGAGGCTGTTCATGCACTCATCACGTGTCTGATCATACACTGATCACATTACTGATAATGCACTGAACACGTGGCTCATCATGCACTGATCACGAAGCAGATCATACACTGATTACGTGACTGTGCATGCACTGATCAGTTGGCTGATCTTGCACTGTTCATGTGGCTGATCATGCACTGATCATGAAACTGATCATACACTGATCACGTGACTGTGCATGCACTGATCACATGGCTGGTCATGCACTGATCACGTGTCTGATCATGCACTGATCACGAAGCTGATCATACACTGATCACGTGACTGTGCATGCACTGATCAAGTGGCTGATCATACACTAATCACGTGGCTGATCATGCACTGACGACATGGCTGATCATGCACTGACCACGTAGCTATCATGCACTGATAACATGGCTATCATGCACTGATCACACGGCTGATCATACACTGATCATGAGGCTGTTCATGCACTCATCACGTGTCTGATCATACACTGATCACATTACTGATAATGCACTGAACACGTGGCTCATCATGCACTGATCACGAAGCAGATCATACACTGATTACGTGACTGTGCATGCACTGATCAGTTGGCTGATCTTGCACTGTTCATGTGGCTGATCATGCACTGATCACGTGGTTGATCATACACTGGTCAAGTGACAGTGCATGCACTGATCACGTGGCTGATCATGCACTGATCACGTGGCTGATCATGCACTGATCATGAAGCTGATCGTACACTGATCCCGTGACTGTTCATTCAATGATCACGTGGCTGACATGCACTGATCACGTGACTGACCATGCACTGATCACGAAGCTGATCATACACTGATCACCTGACTGTGCATGCACTGATCCCATGGCTGAACATGCAATGATCACGTAGCTCATCATGCCCTTATCACGTGGCTGATATGCACTGATCACTTTGGATATCATGCACTGATCACTTGGCCGATCATGCACTCTTCACGTGCCTGATCATGCACTGATCACGAAGCTGATCATACACTGATCACGTGACTGTGCATGCACTGATCCCGTGGCTGAACATGCAATGATCACGTGGCTCATCATGCACTGATCACGAAGCTGATCATACACTGGTCACGTGACTGTGCATGCACTGATCACATGGCTGATCATACAGTAATCACTTGGGTGATCATGCACTGACTACATGGCTGAAGATGCACTGATCCCGTAGCTATCATGCACTGATAACATGGCTATCATGCACTGATCACACGGCTGATCATACACTGATCATGAGGCTGTTCATGCCCTCATCACGTGTCTGATCATACACTGATCACATTACTGATAATGCACTGAACATGTGCTTGATCATGCACTGATCAGGTGGCTCATCATGCACTGATCACGAAGCTGATCATACACTGATTACGTGACTGTGCATGCACTTATCTCTTGGCTGATCTTACTCTGTTCATGTGGCTGATCATGCACTGATCACGTGGTTGATCATACACTGATCACGTGGTTGATCTGGAACTAATTAAGAAGCTGATCATACACTGATCACGTGACTGTGCATGCACTGATCACGTGGCTGATCATGCACTGATCACGTGGCTGATCATGCACTGATCACGTGCCTGATCATACACTGATCATGAGACTGCACATGCACTGATCACCTGGCTGATCATTCACTCTTCACTTGCCTGATCATGCACTGATCACGTGGCTGACCATGCACTGATCATGTAGCTGATCATACACTGATCACGTGACTGTGCATGCACTGATCACGTGGCTGAACATGCAATGATCACGTGGCTGTCCATGCACTGATCACGAAGTTCATCATACACTGATCACGTGACTGTGCATTCACTGATCACGTGACTGATCTTGCACTGTTCATGTGGCAGATCATGCACTGATCACGTGGTTGATCATACACTGATCACGTGGCTGTTCATGAACTAATCACGAAGCTGATCATACACTGATGACGTGACTGTGCATGCACTGATCACGTGCCTGATCATACACTGATCACGAGACTGCATATGCACTGATCACGTGGCTGATCATGCACTCATACCATGCCTGATCATGCACTGATCACGTGGCTGATCATGCACTCATCACCTGCCTGATCCTGCACTGATCACGAGGCTTATCATGCACTGATCACGAAGCTGATCATACACTGATCACGTGACTGTGTATGCACTGATCACGTGGCTGATCATACAGTGATCACGTGGCTGATCATGCACTGATTACATGGTTGATTATGCACTGATCCCGTAGCTATCCTGCACTGAACACATGGCTATCATGCACTGATCACGTGGCTCATCATGCACTGATCACGTGACTGATCATGCAGGGGTCACGTGGCTATCATGCACTGATCACGTGCCTGATCATGCACTGATCACGTGCCTGATCATGCACTTATCACAAAGCTGATCATACACTTATCCCGTGACTGTGCATGCACTGATCACATGGCTGATCATGCACTGATCACATGGGTGATCATGCACTCCTCACTTGCCAGATCATGCACTGATCACGTGGCTGACCATGCACTGATCATGTGGCTGATCATGCACTAAAGACGAACCTGATCATACACTGATCATGGGACCATGCATGCACTGATCAAGTGGCTGATCATGCACTGATCACGTGGGTGATCATGCTCTGATCACATGGCTGATCATACACTGATCACGTGACTGATCATGCACTCTTCACGTGCCTGATCATGCACTGGTCACGTGGCTGACCATGCACTGATCACGAAGCTGATCATACACTGATTACGTGACTGTGCATGCACTGATCACTTGGCTGATCTTGCACTGTTCATGTGGCTGATCATGCACTGATCACGTGCCTGATCATACACTGATCAAGAGACTGCACATGCACTGATCACGTGGCTGATCATGCACTTTTCAGGAAGCTGATCATACACTGATCATGGGACTGTGCATGCACTGATCACGTGGCTGATCATGCACTTATCACGTGGCTGATCATGCACTGCTCACGTGCCTGATCATACACTGATCAAGAGACTGCACATGCACTGATCACGTGGCTGATCATGCACTTATCATGTAGCTGATCATACACTGATCACGGGACTGTGCATGCACTGATCACGTGGCTGATCATGCACTTATCATGAAGCTGATCATACACTGATCACGGGACTGTGCATGCACTGATCACATGGCTGATCATGCACTGATCACGTGGGAGATCATGCAGTGATCACGTGGCTGATCATGCACTCTTCACTTGCCTGAAGATGCACTGATCACGTGGCTGACCATGCACTGATCATGAAGCTGATCATACACTGATCACGTGACTGTGCATGCACTGATCATGTGGTTGATCATGCAGTGATCACCTGGCTGATCATGCACTGATAACCTTGCTATCATACACTGATCACGTAACTGATCATGCCCTCTTCACGTGCCTGATAATGATCTGATCACGTGGCTGACCATGCACTGATCACGAAGCTGATCATACACTGATCACTAGACTGTGCATGCACTGATCACGTGGTTGAACATGCAATGATCACGTGGCTGATCATGCACTGATCATGAAGCTGATCATACACTGATCACGTGACTGTGCATGCACTGATCAAGTGACTGAACATGCAATGATCACGTGGCTGATCAGGCACTGATCACGTAGCTATCATGCACTGATCACATGGCTATCATGCACTGATCCCTTGGCTCATCATGCACTGATGACGTGTCTGATCATGCACTGATCATGTGCCTGATCATACACTGATCAAGAGACTGCACATGCACTGATCACGTGGCTGATCATGCACTGATCATGAAGCTGATCATACTCTGATCACGGGACTGTGCATGCACTGATCCCATGGCTGAACTTGCAATGATCACGTGGCTGATCATGCACACTTCACGTGCCTGATCATGGACTGATCACGTGGCTGATCATGCACAGATCACGAAGCTGATCATACACTGATCACGTTACTGTCCATGCACTAATCACATGGCTGATCATGCACTGATCACGTGGGAGATCATGCACTGATCACGTGGCTGATCATGCACTCTTCACTTGCCTGATCATGCACTGATCACGTGGCTGACCATGCACTGATCATGAAGCTGATCATACACTGATCACGTGACTGTGCATGCACTGATCACGTGGCTGAACATACAATGATCACGTGGCTGATCATGCACTGATCACGAAGCTGATCATACACTGATCACTTGACTGATCATGCACTAATAACGTTGCGGATCATTCACTGTTCACGCGGCTGATCAAACACTGATCATGAGGCTGTTCATGCACTCATCACGTGTCTGATCATACACAGATCACATTACTGATAATGCACTGAACACCTGCCTGATCATGCACTGATCACGTGGCTCATCATGCACTGATCACGAAGGTGATCATACACTGATTACGTGACTGTGCATGCACTGATAACTTGGCTGATCTTGCACTGTTCATGTGGCTGATCATGCACTGATCACGTGCCTGATCAGTTACTGAGCACATGCTGATCATGCACTTATCACGTGACTGATCATGCACTCATCACCTGCCTGATTGTGCACTGATCACGTGGCTGATCATGCACTGCTCATGAAGCTGATCATACACTGGTCACGTGACTGTGCATGCACTGATCACTTGGCTGATCATACAGTGATCACGTGGCTGATCATGCACTGATTACGTGGCTGAACATGCACTGATCACGTAGTTATCATGCACTGATCACATGGCTATCATGCACTGATCCCATGGCTCCTCATGCACTGATCACGTGACTGATCATGCAGGGGTCACGTGGCTATCATGCACTGATCACGTGCCTGATCATGCACTGATCACGTGGCTCATCATGCACTGATCACGAAGCTGATCATACACTGATCATGTGACTGATCATGCACTAATCACGTTGCGGATCATTCACTGATCACGCGGCTTATCATACACTGATCATGAGGCTGTTCATGCACTCAAAACGTGTCTGATCATACACAGATCACATTACTGATAATGCACTGAACACGTGCCTCATTATGCACTGATCACGTGGCTCATCATGCACTGATCACGAAGCTGATCATACACTGATTACGTGACTGTGCATGCACTGATCACGTGCCTGATCATACACTGATCACGAGACTGCATATGCACTGATCACGTGGCTGATCATGCACTCATCACCTGCCTGATCCTGCACTGATCACGAGGCTTATCATGCACTGATCACGAAGCTGATCATACACTGATCACGTGACTGTGTATGCACTGATCACGTGGCTGATCATACAGTGATCACGTGGCTGATCATGCACTGATTACATGGTTGATTATGCACTGATCCCGTAGCTATCCTGCACTGAACACATGGCTATCATGCACTGATCACGTGGCTCATCATGCACTGATCACGTGACTGATCATGCAGGGGTCACGTGGCTATCATGCACTGATCACGTGCCTGATCATGCACTGATCACGTGCCTGATCATGCACTTATCACAAAGCTGATCATACACTAATCCCGTGACTGTGCATGCACTGATCACATGGCTGATCATGCACTGATCACATGGGTGATCATGCACTCCTCACTTGCCAGATCATGCACTGATCACGTGGCTGACCATGCACTGATCATGTGGCTGATCATGCACTAAAGACGAACCTGATCATACACTGATCATGGGACCATGCATGCACTGATCAAGTGGCTGATCATGCACTGATCACGTGGGTGATCATGCTCTGATCACATGGCTGATCATACACTGATCACGTGACTGATCATGCACTCTTCACGTGCCTGATCATGCACTGGTCACGTGGCTGACCATGCACTGATCACGAAGCTGATCATACACTGATCACGTGTCTGTGCATGCACTTATCCCATGGCTCATCATGCACTGGTACGTGATTGATCATGCAGGGGTCACGTGGCTATCATGCACTGTTCACGTGGTTGATCATACTTTGATCATGTGATTGATCATGCACTGATCTCATGCCTGATCATGAACTGATCAAGTGCCTGATCATGCACTTATCACGTGACTGATCATGCACCCATCACATGCCTGATCATGCACTGATCACGTGGCTGATCATGCATTGATCACGAGCTATCATGCACTGATCACATGGCTATCATGCACTGAACCCATGGCTTATCATGCACTTATCACGTGACTGATCATGCAGGGGTCACGTGGCTGTCATGCACTGATCACGTGGCTGATCATACACTGATCATGTGAAGGATTATGCACTGATCACATGCCTGATCTGTAACTGTTCACGTGCCTGATCATGCACTTATCATGTGACTCATCAGGCACTCATCACCTGCCTGATTGTGCACTGATCACGTGGCTGATCATGCACTGATCACGAAGCTGATCATACACTGGTCCGGTGACTGTGCATGCACTGATCACGTGGCTTATCATACAGTGATCACGTGGCTGATCATGCACTGATCACGTAGCTATAATGCATTGATCACATGGCTATCATGCAGTGACCCCCGGCTCATCATGCACTGATCACGTGACTGATCATGCAGGGGTCACGTGGCTATCATGCACTGATCACGTGCCGGATCATGCACTGATCACGTGGCTGATCATGCACTGATCATGAAGCTGATCATACACTGATCACGTGACTGTGCATGCACTGATAACGTGGCTGATCATACAGTGATCACGTGGCTGATCATTCAATCATTACATGGCTGAACATGCACTGATCACGTAGCTATCATGCACTGATAACATGCCTATCAAGCAGTGATCACGAGGCTGATCATACACTGATCATGAGGCTGTTCATGCACTCATCACGTGTCTGATCATACACTGATCACATTACTGATAATGCACTGAACACGTGGCTCATCATGCACTGATCACGAAGCAGATCATACACTGATTACGTGACTGTGCATGCACTGATCAGTTGGCTGATCTTGCACTGTTCATGTGGCTGATCATGCACTGATCATGAAACTGATCATACACTGATCACGTGACTGTGCATGCACTGATCACATGGCTGGTCATGCACTGATCACGTGTCTGATCATGCACTGATCACGAAGCTGATCATACACTGATCACGTGACTGTGCATGCACTGATCAAGTGGCTGATCATACACTAATCACGTGGCTGATCATGCACTGACGACATGGCTGATCATGCACTGACCACGTAGCTATCATGCACTGATAACATGGCTATCATGCACTGATCACACGGCTGATCATACACTGATCATGAGGCTGTTCATGCACTCATCACGTGTCTGATCATACACTGATCACATTACTGATAATGCACTGAACACGTGGCTCATCATGCACTGATCACGAAGCAGATCATACACTGATTACGTGACTGTGCATGCACTGATCAGTTGGCTGATCTTGCACTGTTCATGTGGCTGATCATGCACTGATCACGTGGTTGATCATACACTGGTCAAGTGACAGTGCATGCACTGATCACGTGGCTGATCATGCACTGATCACGTGGCTGATCATGCACTGATCATGAAGCTGATCGTACACTGATCCCGTGACTGTTCATTCAATGATCACGTGGCTGACATGCACTGATCACGTGACTGACCATGCACTGATCACGAAGCTGATCATACACTGATCACCTGACTGTGCATGCACTGATCCCATGGCTGAACATGCAATGATCACGTAGCTCATCATGCCCTTATCACGTGGCTGATATGCACTGATCACTTTGGATATCATGCACTGATCACTTGGCCGATCATGCACTCTTCACGTGCCTGATCATGCACTGATCACGAAGCTGATCATACACTGATCACGTGACTGTGCATGCACTGATCCCGTGGCTGAACATGCAATGATCACGTGGCTCATCATGCACTGATCACGAAGCTGATCATACACTGGTCACGTGACTGTGCATGCACTGATCACATGGCTGATCATACAGTAATCACTTGGGTGATCATGCACTGACTACATGGCTGAAGATGCACTGATCCCGTAGCTATCATGCACTGATAACATGGCTATCATGCACTGATCACACGGCTGATCATACACTGATCATGAGGCTGTTCATGCCCTCATCACGTGTCTGATCATACACTGATCACATTACTGATAATGCACTGAACATGTGCTTGATCATGCACTGATCAGGTGGCTCATCATGCACTGATCACGAAGCTGATCATACACTGATTACGTGACTGTGCATGCACTTATCTCTTGGCTGATCTTACTCTGTTCATGTGGCTGATCATGCACTGATCACGTGGTTGATCATACACTGATCACGTGGTTGATCTGGAACTAATTAAGAAGCTGATCATACACTGATCACGTGACTGTGCATGCACTGATCACGTGGCTGATCATGCACTGATCACGTGGCTGATCATGCACTGATCACGTGCCTGATCATACACTGATCATGAGACTGCACATGCACTGATCACCTGGCTGATCATTCACTCTTCACTTGCCTGATCATGCACTGATCACGTGGCTGACCATGCACTGATCATGTAGCTGATCATACACTGATCACGTGACTGTGCATGCACTGATCACGTGGCTGAACATGCAATGATCACGTGGCTGTCCATGCACTGATCACGAAGTTCATCATACACTGATCACGTGACTGTGCATTCACTGATCACGTGACTGATCTTGCACTGTTCATGTGGCAGATCATGCACTGATCACGTGGTTGATCATACACTGATCACGTGGCTGTTCATGAACTAATCACGAAGCTGATCATACACTGATGACGTGACTGTGCATGCACTGATCACGTGCCTGATCATACACTGATCACGAGACTGCATATGCACTGATCACGTGGCTGATCATGCACTCATACCATGCCTGATCATGCACTGATCACGTGGCTGATCATGCACTCATCACCTGCCTGATCCTGCACTGATCACGAGGCTTATCATGCACTGATCACGAAGCTGATCATACACTGATCACGTGACTGTGTATGCACTGATCACGTGGCTGATCATACAGTGATCACGTGGCTGATCATGCACTGATTACATGGTTGATTATGCACTGATCCCGTAGCTATCCTGCACTGAACACATGGCTATCATGCACTGATCACGTGGCTCATCATGCACTGATCACGTGACTGATCATGCAGGGGTCACGTGGCTATCATGCACTGATCACGTGCCTGATCATGCACTGATCACGTGCCTGATCATGCACTTATCACAAAGCTGATCATACACTTATCCCGTGACTGTGCATGCACTGATCACATGGCTGATCATGCACTGATCACATGGGTGATCATGCACTCCTCACTTGCCAGATCATGCACTGATCACGTGGCTGACCATGCACTGATCATGTGGCTGATCATGCACTAAAGACGAACCTGATCATACACTGATCATGGGACCATGCATGCACTGATCAAGTGGCTGATCATGCACTGATCACGTGGGTGATCATGCTCTGATCACATGGCTGATCATACACTGATCACGTGACTGATCATGCACTCTTCACGTGCCTGATCATGCACTGGTCACGTGGCTGACCATGCACTGATCACGAAGCTGATCATACACTGATTACGTGACTGTGCATGCACTGATCACTTGGCTGATCTTGCACTGTTCATGTGGCTGATCATGCACTGATCACGTGCCTGATCATACACTGATCAAGAGACTGCACATGCACTGATCACGTGGCTGATCATGCACTTTTCAGGAAGCTGATCATACACTGATCATGGGACTGTGCATGCACTGATCACGTGGCTGATCATGCACTTATCACGTGGCTGATCATGCACTGCTCACGTGCCTGATCATACACTGATCAAGAGACTGCACATGCACTGATCACGTGGCTGATCATGCACTTATCATGTAGCTGATCATACACTGATCACGGGACTGTGCATGCACTGATCACGTGGCTGATCATGCACTTATCATGAAGCTGATCATACACTGATCACGGGACTGTGCATGCACTGATCACATGGCTGATCATGCACTGATCACGTGGGAGATCATGCAGTGATCACGTGGCTGATCATGCACTCTTCACTTGCCTGAAGATGCACTGATCACGTGGCTGACCATGCACTGATCATGAAGCTGATCATACACTGATCACGTGACTGTGCATGCACTGATCATGTGGTTGATCATGCAGTGATCACCTGGCTGATCATGCACTGATAACCTTGCTATCATACACTGATCACGTAACTGATCATGCCCTCTTCACGTGCCTGATAATGATCTGATCACGTGGCTGACCATGCACTGATCACGAAGCTGATCATACACTGATCACTAGACTGTGCATGCACTGATCACGTGGTTGAACATGCAATGATCACGTGGCTGATCATGCACTGATCATGAAGCTGATCATAACACTGATCACGTGACTGTGCATGCACTGATCAAGTGAACTGAACATGCAATGATCACGTGGCTGATCAGGCACTGATCACGTAGCTATCATGCACTGATCACATGGCTATCATGCACTGATCCCTTGGCTCATCATGCACTGATGACGTGTCTGATCATGCACTGATCATGTGCCTGATCATACACTGATCAAGAGACTGCACATGCACTGATCACGTGGCTGATCATGCACTGATCATGAAGCTGATCATACTCTGATCACGGGACTGTGCATGCACTGATCCCATGGCTGAACTTGCAATGATCACGTGGCTGATCATGCACACTTCACGTGCCTGATCATGGACTGATCACGTGGCTGATCATGCACAGATCACGAAGCTGATCATACACTGATCACGTTACTGTCCATGCACTAATCACATGGCTGATCATGCACTGATCACGTGGGAGATCATGCACTGATCACGTGGCTGATCATGCACCTTCACTTGCCTGATCATGCACTGATCACGTGGCTGACCATGCACTGATCATGAAGCTGATCATACACTGATCACGTGACTGTGCATGCACTGATCACGTGGCTGAACATACAATGATCACGTGGCTGATCATGCACTGATCACGAAGCTGATCATACACTGATCACTTGACTGATCATGCACTAATAACGTTGCGGATCATTCACTGTTCACGCGGCTGATCAAACACTGATCATGAGGCTGTTCATGCACTCATCACGTGTCTGATCATACACAGATCACATTACTGATAATGCACTGAACACCTGCTGATCATGCACTGATCACGTGGCCTCATCATGCACTGATCACGAAGGTGATCATACACTGATTACGTGACTGTGCATGCACTGATAACTTGGCTGATCTTGCACTGTTCATGTGGCTGATCATGCACTGATCACGTGCTGATCAGTAACTGAGCACATGCTGATCATGCACTTATCACGTGACTGATCATGCACTCATCACCTGCCTGATTGTGCACTGATCACGTGGCTGATCATGCACTGATCATGAAGCTGATCATACACTGGTCACGTGACTGTGCATGCACTGATCACTTGGCTGATCATACAGTGATCACGTGGCTGATCATGCACTGATTACGTGGCTGAACA